>NC_088870.1:14749519-14752218 GCF_032884065.1 Artemia franciscana | reverse complement strand
CTGTGTCCCACCTGTGAATTAGAGATAGATATAAATATATGTTTTTAACTACGTAAAACATGCGAATATACAACATTCTTCGCTGTCCCATTGTCTGTGCATATAAATAGATTGTCAGGTTTACTGACTCTTGAACATGCAACATATAATTGTCCATGGGAAAAACAATCCGTATTCAGATCTATACCTCATTATTCTAATGATGTGTCCCTGTGTCCCGGTCGTCATTTATATTCCCTGTGTCCCGGTCGTCATTTGTGTCCCGGTGTCCCAGTTTGAAATTTCTCTTTGAGTGTCCCGGTCGTCATTTATATTCCCTGTGTCCCGGTGTCCCAGTCGTCATTTGTGTCCCGGTGTCCCGGTCTGTAATTTCTATTCGAACAATCCCTGTGTCCCGGTCGTCATTTATATATCCCGCCTGTGCCCCCGGCGTCCCCGTTGTAGTTGTGTCCCTGTGTCCCGGTCGTCATTTATATTCCCTGTGTCCCGGTCGTGATTTGTGTCCGGGTGTCCCAGTCTGTAATTTCTCTTTGAGGTTCCCGGTCGTCACTTATATTCCCTCTGTCTCGGTCGTCATTTGTGTCCCGGTCTGTAATTTCTCTTTGAGTGTTTTTTCTTTTTAGTTTTTTTTTTAGTTTTTTACCTTTTTTCTTTTTTCAGTTTTCTTTTTCTTCTTTATTTTTCAGCGTCACTATGAAGTACATATCGACGAACCTTTGTTTTTTTAACTTAAATCTGGTAGGCATTGATGACCTTATCCAAGTCAAAATCCCAAACCCAATCATCATCACTATCATTTTCAGTTTTGATATGTTTTGACTCTCGCTGTCCAGGTGGATTTTCATCTAACTGCGCGGTTTTGCGTTCTTTAGCCGCAAGCCTGTTTTCTTGCTGTTCTTGTGATTCCTCGGAACGCTTTCTTTTCTTACTTTCTCTATCAGCAGCAAGTTTTTTGGCATAAACTCTTTGAGCAGCTTCCTCGGCTGTTGCCATTGTAGGTTCTTCAGTCATTTTACAATTAAACATTTTTCCGTGAACAAATGTCTTGAATACCGTTAATGACGTCACCGTCAAAGCAAAAATGACGACAACTAATTTCATGACGTCAGTCAACACAGAAACATAACGTCACCTGATCCACAGACAGACAGACAACTTATTTTTACATATATAGATATATATATATATATATATATATATATATATATATATATATATATATATATATATATATATATATATATATATATATATATATATATATATATATATATATATATATATATATATATATATATATATATATATATATATATATATATATATATATCGCAAAACAAATCTCCCTTCACATCCAAGGTATCACAAACTTTTTCATTTTCCTCTATGTCTTTTCCTGGAACTCTATCTATGTTTAGCAAAGGGACTTTAGCACTTGCAGTTACAAACTGGTCATATTTGTTGAAATTTAAATATCTTTCAATAAGGCACATGTCAAACCTACCGTAGAAACTAAGGAGTCGAAAAGGGTGACATGCCCTTCATATGTAGAAAATGTTCTGCTTAATTTTTGCTATAACGTCGCTCTTTTCTTTTGTTAAAAAAGTATATAATTCTTCAGATGACCGGTCATTGATGTGTGTTTTTGTTCCGGGAAAACGTTGCGTTATATGCCATCTTGTGCCACATTTCTGTGATAGCCTATTAGTCTAAAATTGTCAAACACCATTGGATAAAACCCTTCCATTTTCTAAGGGATACAATGGTGGGGTGGTTGTTTTGTTGCTGAACATAGCAAATCAAGTACACATACACACAATATATATGTATGTATATGTATATATATATATATATATATATATATATATATATATATATATATATATACATATATATATATATATATATATATATATATATATATATATGTGTTTCTAATAGAGCTGATTTTTTTTTTTAAAATAGCCACATGGTAAAGATGAATTCTATAATTGTTTAGTTCATTCAGGTTTTTTGCAATGTGTTAATATTTGTGATTTGGTAAAATTTATCATATTTAGTTTACCTATTGTTACTAAAAAGAGGGATATATTAACAGGATAAGCTTGTTTTGGTGTTACTTGGTTGTTTTACATTTGCTGTTTTTTTTTTCTTTCATAGGCATGTATTTTGGGGGTGATACCTGACACGGGGATGCCATGGATATTCTGTGGTAGCCACAACACTTGGCTGGGTAGAGAATTTAATGTGGCGAAACCCTATAGACAAGTGTATTCTCCTGATGAGCCCTTGTGTTGGGTTGTTGCCTCTGAATTATTTGTCTATATTATTTTTTCTATTGTTTGGTAAATGACGACTTATACTTATTGACTACATGACTGCCTGTCCATGGATTATTCTTTATGGTTGATTGTGTATGGCTATGCTGTTTGACCTATGTGATTGTATGGATGAGTAGGGTTAAGGCCTCATTCAAGTGCTGGTCTATATTAGTCACTAATTTAGGAAAACAGTCTTCCTTATCTCCTTCTGTTTTGTTTTTTTTTTTTTTTTGTTTTTTTTTTTTTTTTTTTTTTTTTTTTTTTTTTTTTTTTTTTTTTTTTTTTTTTTTATGTGTGTTTGTGCTATTGCATTGGTGATTATTTCTCTTTTCATGATATATATATATATATATATATATATATATATATATATATATA
>NC_088870.1:14722019-14744519 GCF_032884065.1 Artemia franciscana | reverse complement strand
GTGCAAATATATAGCCCAAATTATATATTTTCCTATGTTCTGTCACTTGACTTTGTCTTGTCACGCGCTCAGCTGAAAGAAACTAACCAAGAAACCGGTTTGTCCTCGAGTTTTACACAGTGTGAATTTGAGTAAGTGACGCATAATACACAACTACCAAAATTCCTTCCCCCTACGAAAATTAATAAAACAACACTTCAATGAAAACTCTCTAATTTTGAAAGCCTTATGTTCCACAGGGGGGGGGGGGGGGGGGTATTTTCCGCGGGTGGGGGGGAGAGGGCGGTAAATGTCTAGAACGAGTTCCAGTCACCCATCTTGAGCAATATAAAAAAAAACTGCATGTGAAGCACTGAAGTGCTCCTTTTCTACATTTTTCTTTGCTACTAGTGGGGCACACCTATTTTAAAGAAGTTCGCCTCAACGAGAACCTGAGTTACTAAGGCCACAGATAACTTCAAAGAAGTCACATTATCAATTCTATCCAATACACTATCATGGCCAATTCGATTTTCTTTAGTTTATACTTTTTGCCATTCTCATTCACTCACAAAATAAGAGAAAAACCACTTTGTTGTGGTTTGTAAAATTTGGGGGCTCAAAGCTATTTGTCTCGGGTTTTAGACAATGAAAAATTATATAGTTGCCCTAGAATCTCATTCTCTGGCATTTTGGCCTTCTCTGGGAATTTTTTGGCACAAGATGGTAGAAAACGCTACTGCTCTGGCTAGCGGAGAAGGGGTCTCAAAACCTCCTATCTATGGTTAAGATGATGAAGAAATATTTGGTTATTGTAGAATTTTCATTCTCTAAAAATTTACTTCGGTGGCACAAAATGGCAGAAAGTGTCGCTTTGCTATTGTACGATCTCTTTTTTTCGTAAAAAGGGCACTAGATAAGATTATTTCATTTCAAATGAATCCTCTCCCAATAGTCTACGACGACTGATTTGTTAACTCCACTTCTGCATAAAAAAGAAGATACATCAGTGCTTTCTATGCAAAAAGGAGACTTTCCTTGTTGTTCAAAGTGGGGGGCTGCAATCCCTTGTTTGGGGGTCTTTGACTACGGTGATTCCAATGGTGCGGTTTCATTTAGATTTGATACTATTTTGTGTGTTTTAGGCTCTTTTTTAACCTCCCATAAGTTTATTTTTGCACCAGCGTTTTACTATCAAGATTAATCGAAACAACAATTATCATTTCTTTATCAGCTACAAATAGGAAGTTTTCCTTATTGTGTAATTAAACTTTTATTGTAATAGGCCGATCATAATGTTGCACTCTTTACTAGACTGTAGCTTTTGGTGCAACTATGAAAGGGAGTAAAACTGAAAACAATGCTGTTTTTCACATACCCATGCCCAAGACTAGCTTGTAATCGTCTCCTTTTTTAAAGTTTTTTCTTCATCCTTGAGTAATCTAATCATGTTAGGAAATGGGCTAAATTTAGGCATTGATGAAATTTCGTTGTGAATGGACCTTAGGCTGTCCTCAAAAGTGGGGTCAGCAAGGCATTGTAGATTAGGAGGATCAAAGTGTGATCGAATATAGAATGCCTTACTGAACCTCCTTCTAAGTACAGTTTAAGGTCTTTTCACAGTGAAATTTTATCAATCCCGAAATTAATCCTTTTCCAAAACCCTGATGCTAGTGATCAAACCAGTGATCGGTTTTCGGAACGGGGAGTGATAAAATTTTATTGTGAACGGGCCTTCAGCTGTTCCCAAAAGAGCAAAGATTGTAGATCAAGACAAATCCACTGCGCCATTACATGAACTATCTATTATTTACTTTTGTTTGCAATATTTCCTCTACCTGGATAAGGTTTGGGTATTAGTCAATTAGAAAATTATGTGAAAGATTCTGATTGGTTCGGCCGTCCTGTAGTGGCGCAGTGGTTTTGATCTCAGGTTGGTAACACGGGACCCAGAGCTTGAACCTAGCTGTAGCAACACACTACAGGGTTGGGGATTTGATTCCCGTGACGATAATATGTGATAGTGTCTCTATATTAATACAAACAAGAAGATGAAGATTGGCTCGGCCTTAACCAAGTTCAAATCGCCTGAACTTCAGTATTGGCTCGATGCAGCTCTGGAAATGAGCTAAATCTACTGAATTTGGTTTAAACTAATTTTCGAAATTAGCGCTAGCTGAAAACCCCGAAAATAGTAAAAAATCTCATTATGAATGGGCTTTAGAAGGAGAAAAAAAGAATAGCCCTATATTTGCACCTACCCGAGATTTTTTTTTTTTTTTTTTTTTGTCTTTTGTCTTCTTTTTCGTCTGAGAGAGGGGTTTCTATAGCTTTTGCTAGCATTGGCCCAAAGACTAGTTTATTAATTCCTTCCTAATGATTTAAGCATTTTTCACTTTGTATTTTTGTTCAAAATAAATCAATAAGAATCTTGGACCATTTTTTAAAACACCCTAGGAAGACAGAAGAATTTTATGAACTGAAATATCTTTTTCATTTCTTGATATTCTTGATTTACAACAAAATTTTCACCTTAATTTGGGTCTATGGTTTTTAAAATCCAACGTAGAGATGTGTTTTTAATAGTATAAAACTTTTGGTGAAAGTAAGCTGAGCGATTTATGAAAACCTAGGAATAGGTTTCCTTTCCCGTTTCTTAAAAATGAGAGGTCACGACTAAGTTTAAGATACCAACGTCCTTAGATTACGAATAAATATAAGTAAATTGGTGTAATAAGTCAATCACCATCACTCGATGCATATAAAAGATCGTGAAATATATTCCACCTCCATTAGTGGGGATTGAATGTATTATCGATTTATTTATAATTTGTTTTAGACTCACAATCTCGTCATGAAAGGAGAATTTGGTGAATAGAGAAAACAAAGGCGTATACAGATCTTGTTTTGTACCTAAGGATATTACATTACTCGGAACCAAGGTCGTATCCACGGGGAGGGAGTTTGCCCCCCCCCCCATTGAAATGTTTGTCCGACTCGTAAAAAACGTAACAGAAGTGAATATAAACGAATTTTTATGCGTATTGCAATTTTTTGGTACCCCCCCCCCCAAAAAAAAAATCTTTTTTAACTCATTTTTATCTCCGTGAGTCGATGTTTTTTCTCTGTGCCCAGTTGAATTGTAATTCCTTTTCTTTATCGTTAAAGGTTACATAACGAGTTGCCTCTGTGTCTCCTTTGTATAAAATTTATGCATAGCGTTTTTGTTTAATAAAGTCAAGTTCAAGTTTGTAAAAGTATTTTCTTGGACATTAATTTCTATTTCAGGGGGGGGGGGGTATTTGCACCCCCCTCCTATATTTTGGGGTATTTTGGTGATACTTTTGTTTGGTATTGTCATTTAACAAATCCCTCTTTTGGCTCAATGATTGAAAAATTGAAAAAAAACTACCCCCTCCCTTTCATGTATGTACGCCACTGTTTAGTTTCTGTCTTTTTTCTTTCTTCGCCTGTAACATTAAAACGTAATTTATCATTTACAGCCTATGAAGGTCACAGATTATCAGCGTAGAGGTTTGAGGTTGACGTCTATGTGGAGGCAGTTTCATTTCAGTTCCAAAAATTCACTGCTGCTCTTTTTTACTTTTTTTTTCATGTGATAAACCAGTCATGGCGTATGATGCAGTGTTTTTAATGGCGTTTCAACGATGTTGGGTTTGAAAGTGTCTAGATTGAATCTATTGTTAGCAATGAATGTTTGCTTGATATCTTTTCTCTAGTGAAATTATGATTTTATGTTCAGAAACTTTGAAAGAAAAAAAACAAGGCATTTTTTATTGTTATCATTGTCTCTTTTAAGTATTTTTTGTCGTAAATTGTAATTCTCTGTAAACTTTGAGCTTTTGTTAACTTACTCGCAAGCACAGATTGTGCACAATGTAATTGTTGGATGAATAAAAAATATTAGGGGGAGCGGGTGTTGAACCAACGCTATGAGAGTCCCGGGAAATATCTAAGTATGCCGATGTCTTTTCTGAATCATATTTCACCAACAATTTTGCCAAAAATTTAGCCTCGGGAGACTTGGTTTGGACTAAGTTGGTAGGGTGGATCCCCCCCCCCCTTGGGGTCCCATTTGCTCCTTATAGATACTACTATATCTGTGTTGAATCTTTGGGTAAAAAAAATGTATAATGATATTCAATGCTGAAAAGGTGAATTTCTGCTGCCATTCATGAAATGTCTAATCCTCTTGTTTTGTTCTTATTTGATGAAACATAGGTTATTCCCGTTTTGCTCCAATTGTTTTATCCCCGATGTCATTGGAGATTAGGAATTGAAAATTTTTCGCATAATTGATTTTTTAATATATTTTTAGTTGACTGTTATTTTCTAAATATACTAAGTTTTGACATAGGTACTTAATTCGTTTTATTGTTCTGTTTGTATTTCAATGAAGGAAATTCGTAAAGCCGCTAAGTTTTACTTGAATCGTAAGAAAGCATGTGAAATTTCTATTTTTTTTTTTTTTTTTCTCTTCGAAAAGTCGAAAAAGTATTTTTTTTTTATAAATAGCTATGTAACAAATATTATATAAAAATAAATAGACGATAATCTGAAATATTGAATTGTCGTGCTTATTTGACTAAAGCCTAAAAACACGGGACAATTCCGTTTTATTTTATTTTTTTTTCAGAAATAAAGCTCAAAAATGCCGAAAATAAGCATTTTCTCCAATAAAGTGGACTTAAAAAGAGACATCTTTGCTAATTTCAAATTGTGGGGAGTAGAAATTCAACTTCCATTAAGTAGGGATTGTACGAGATAAATGTACTACTAATCCAGGTGTAACTGTGGGGGGGGGGGATCCGTGTATTGCTAAAATTTTCAGTTCCTTTTAGACGAGGTTGTAATAAAAAAAATTCTTGTATTTATTTTTCATTTGTTTAGAAAAGGTTATTTGGCTTACTGTTAAAGATAAGAGTAGTCGTGTCAGGGTAGCAAAAAATGTTGTGCGACAAAAGACTTGCTTTGCTAGAAAAAGCTTGAAACCGAAAAAAAAAATAATACTAAATATGGGATCTGTTCTCTTCATGAAAAAATTGAAAAATTTGTGAAATGCAACTTTGGCGCCAGAAAATTCACGTCATTGTATATATTTTTCAATAAGGTAAATTTTAAAGAATATATCAATTCTGCTCTATCCTGTGAAAATAAGTTGTATATATATATATACATTCTTCTTAAATAAGTGAAAAAGTGGGGGCTTATATTTGAACCATCTTCTTTATTAAATTCTTATTCGAAACGTGAGCTGTAGTTTGGGGCTTGTGATGATAATAGCTAAACCTACCATTTTTTCTATCCTGTTTTTTCATGGATAAGCGTATCAAACAGGTACGAGTGACTTTAGTTGTGACTAATTGTAACTCTGTCATAGAACTGATTACTCGGCTGAAATTTTGAAATCACCGATTGATGAAGATTTTCTTAATAGGAAATTTTTGGCTTCTGAAAACAAAAAACTTTTAATTATTTGAAACTTTTAATTATTTTGGAAAGCTTTCTTATGCTAATTTTTATAATAAACTAAAACTTATCAGAATTTTTCCAGTACCTTATTGTGTATTATTAAAAAAAAGTAAATTTATCTAAAACACTGGGAATTCTGCCAATAAAAAAAAAAAAAAACCTGGCTACACTCTTTAACTTTTCTCAAATCTTCTGAATTTTTTCTAGTAAAACCTTTGAAAGGGCATTTTGCAAAAACTATGGATACGAAAAAATTCTAAAAAGCTTTGAAACTAATACAAGCTTGCGATAAAATACTTCGGTCATCGTAGTTCTTTTAACAGTGTAATTTCTACCAAGTTTGAACTTGCAGTTGCAAAAATGAGACAATAAATATCGATAAAGCTAGGATCAGTTCATAAATGTTAGAAAGTGTTTCATTGCTTTAATCGTTGGTATCTGTATTTAATGTAACTCTAGTAAGTCTAGTTTCTAATTTTTTGGGACGTTTCGCACATAGGTTTATTACCTCAAACAGATCAGCATAAAGAAAAGAATTGCAATAAACGATCTATGACGTTTTCATTTATAATAGACAGTAGGCAGTATTGTGCCAAGGCGAGCACTTTACACTTTTTCTTCCGTGCATAAGCAACAAGTAGAGCAATTGGGATTTCTTTTTTTTTTTTTTAATGTAAGACAATGGAACGCAGCTTTAAATGAATATTTCGACCGTATATCCAAGGACTGTCCTCAGTAAAACAAATGAAGAAAAAACGAATCAGTGACGGTTCTGGCTTCTCTTGTGGCCGAGGCAAAATCTTGGCTAGCCCCGCCCCCCGTCTCCCTGAAAACCTTCAGGCCAAATTTTAATAAAAAATTTTATTTATTAACAAATCCATTTATTTAAATCTTTCTTTTTTTAGTTTAGCTTATATTTGCTGCCAACTGCGCCCTCTACTTCAATAAAAGTAAAATTTAAAAAATTACAAAATGATTATAACTGTTAGATTATTCATTTGAAATATTTCGCTCCTAGGATAAGTGCCCCTCTGTCCTCTCCCCTAAAACCACCTTTAAAACATATAGAATCCGTTAGTAATCGCTATGTCGTCTATTCTGTTTTAATACGTCTTTGATTTGTTAGTATAAATTGTAAGTGCGAAGATGTATACACATATATATTTTTCTTTGTGTGTTTTCGAATTTGTTTGGCTATTGAAATTGAGTTACGAGGTTTCGCATTTCCCGGCTCATTACTTAATGAGTCAAATAATCTCAAATCGAAATTTAGTGCTTAGTTATGTATTGTGTTAAGCGACTAGAATTATATTTCTTTTGTCTAAAATTGATTTGTGATTTTTTTCTAAGGAAACATATTAGGTATTAGATGTTTATTTAGTTGTTGTTTTGAATTGATTCCTTTAAAATGGTTTTTCGGATTGACATAAAATACAGTGTTTGCATAATTCGAGTGGCTTAGTAGCCAAATCAGTAAACTTTGTTGACGAGCAACTTCATAAAAAGCTATTTTAAATGAAATATATTAGGTATTAGACATTTGTTTACTCACTATTTAGAATTGAATCATTGTGAATGGTTTTCGGATTGAAATTCCGTGTTCGCAGAATTCGAGTGGTTTAGTACCCAAATCAGTTAAATTCATCAAAAGCAACTTCATATGAAGCTTCAATTTAGATTTTTTTTTTTTTTTTCACTATTTAGCATTGATTCATTTTGAATGGCTTTTGTATTGAACTGAAATACAACGTTTGCTCAATTCGAGTGGCTCATTAGCCAAACCAGTAAACTTCATTAAAAAACAACTTCATAAGTAGCTACATTAAATTATATATATGTTTATTCGCTATTTAGAATTGAACCATTGTGCATGCCTCTCCGATTAAAATTCTGTGTTTGCAGAATCCGAGTGGTTCAATAGCTAAATCAGTCAAATTCATCAAAAATAGCTTCATAAAGTGCCTCATTTTAGATATTTGTTTTCTCGCTATTTAGAATTGATTCATTTTGAACGGCTTTCGGATTGAACTTAAATACAATGATGCACAATTCGAGTTAACTCAGTAGCCAAATAAGTAACCTTCATTGAAAAACAACTTCATAAATAGCTGTATTAAATGAAATATATTAGGCACTAGATATTTGTTTACTTCGCTATTTAGAATTGAATCATTGTGAATGGTTTTCAGATTGAAATTCCGTTTTCGTACAATTCGAGTGGTTTAGTAGCCAAATCAGTCAAATTCATGTAAAGCAACTTCATAAGAAGCTTCATTTTAGATATTTGTTTACTCGCTATTTAGAATTGATTCATTTTGAATGGCTTTTGGATTGAACTGAAATACAGTGGTTGTACGATTGGAGTGACTCCGTGGCCAAATCAGTCAAGTCCATCAAATAAAAGGTCTAAAGCCGAACTGGCCAGCTATGACAAAAAAAAACACAACAAAGAAATGAATATAAGGACAACAAACGGGTCTATGGCCAGTAAATGAAAACGAAGAGAAACAAAAAATCAAATGGTTATTTCGCCTGTATGCAACAAGGTGTCTTCAGCGTAAAAAAAAACAACAGCAAACAAACAAACTAGAAAAGTTTCAGGCAGGTTGACGAAGAATTTAAAAATTGACATAGGACCATTGGATTGCCTGGAATGAGAGGTAAACAAGGCGCATATTAGGTATTATATGTTTGTTTAGTTGGTATTTTAAATTGATTCGTTTTAAATGGCTTTTCGGATTGACCTGAAATACAGTGTTTACACAATTCGAGTGGCTCAGTAGCCATGTACTCAGTAAACAAGGCACGCCTATCTATGATCTTAGGCAGGTTGAACCAAGAATTTAGAATTGACAGAGGACCATTAATTTGCGTGGAATGACAGGCAAATAAGCGTCTAAAGTCAATATATCTATATATATATATATATATATATATATATATATATATATATATATATATATATATATATATATATATATATATATATAAATATATATATATATATATATATATATATATATATATATATATATATACAACATAGACTAATATAAAATATATAATATACAGTAATTTACATTTACAATTGGCAGCTATCTTCATGAAACCACAAAAGTAATTGGATTAAAAGTTTAAAATAGCAAATGAAATAGAATATATTATTGCGACATAATTTGTAATATGTAAAGCTTTTGATGCTGCTAGTAGTTTAGGCTTGTTACTTGAACTAATCCCTTGGACATTTGCAAGACTTTATTTTTGAATATGGGTTCATTTTTTAAAATAATATCATAAATAGGATCACTGTTTATATTACCAAAATCTCTATTAATTGATAAACATGGGAAAATATGTTTTTTCCTAATGTTTCGCTCATTGAGTGAAATCTTACATTGGAAATGGCTGCTGCTTCCTCGGACTGTACAAATGGTCCGGATTATAAAAGATATGTTCTGCTAAAGCTGAAGTAAAACTTTCTGGATAGGGCGTAATATTTTTTGATTTTTTTTTTTTTTTTCTCCCTTTGTTTCCATTTACTGGCCATAGACCCGTTTGTCGTCTTCACATTCATTTCTTCCTTTTGTAAGTGCATCAAAAAGGAACTTCATAAGAAGCTGCACTTAAAGAAATCTGTAAGGTATTAGATGTTTGTTTACTTGCTATTATGCTTGATTAATTTGAATGATTTTTGGATGGAACTGAAGTACAATGGTTGCACAATTCGAGTAGCTTAACGGCCAAATTCATCAAAAGCAACTTCATAAGAAGCTTCACTTAAAGAAATATGTAAGGTATTAGATGTTTGTTTACTTGCTATTTTACTTGATTAATTTGGATGACTTTTGGATGGACCTGAAGTACAATGGTTGCACAATTCGAGTAGCTTAATGGCCAAATTAATCAAATTCATCAAAAGCAACTTCATAAGAAGCGTCATTAAAGGGTATATGTTAGCCATTAGATACTTGTTTCATCCCTATCCGGTGTTGATTCGTTTTGAACAGCTTCCGGATAGCCCTGAAATACAAAGGTTGCAAATTCGAGCGTCGAAATGATCAGTCGAAGATTCGAATAAGATAGCCCCTAAGAGATCAGTCAATTTAAAAAAAAAAAAACCAACCTCGTAAATAACTCCATCAAAAGAAATATATTAGGCATTGTATATCTATTTACTTGATATCTTAAACTGATCTATTTTGAATCGCTTCTTCCGGAATCACTTGAAACACAATGGCTGCGCTGTTTAAGTGGCTCAGAGGCCGAATCCGTCAACTTCATTATAAAAACAGTTCATATTTTTTCAAATATCATGGGTGTATAGAAATGCAAGAAAATGTTTCGCGATGGCTAAAAATCAAAGATGTCTATTTGATGTGTTAACTCACAATGTAATGTTTTTTGTTTTTTTTCTGAAAATGAAAATTGATCATGGTAACAAATTTCTAATAAGAACTTATTAATTTTATGGACAAGTAAAAATTCACAGTTTTGCTAATTTAAATTTTATACCAAGTATCACCCAAGCTAGTGATTTTTTTTTTTTTGAAGGTATTTTGAATTTTATCGTAGAGCTGTTTAGGCATACGAGTGAGGTATTAGTGAGATATGCTATTTGTGATTGGCGATGTACTATGTTATATTATGCGAGATAATAGGTATTAGTGAGATATGGATGAGGTATTCGACAGAAGCGAGGCTCCAGCATTGTTATTGGGGGGTGGGGGGCAAGAGGGGGTCCGGGCCTGGAGTGTCCTTTAGGGCAAAGGGATGTTGAAACATTTGTGAAAAACACAAGCCTAAATGTGTTTCCAATATGTCTGAAAACCATTTAGGAAATCATTTTATAGTGGCTACTGGACAGACAATGAGAAAAAAAAGTAGAAGTGGCATGTGTCTAACAAAACTATGTACTGGTACTCATCTTTTACGAAAATTATCAGCAATGAGCTGCTGCAGATGATAGTAGTATAGTGTCAACATGCTTTTTGGCGGGCGAAGGTGAATGTCTTGTACTCTGCTTTTTTCAGCCAGCTGCACCAACAATATGCGGTACCTAACCCCTCTCCACCTCTCCGACCCCCATGCCCAGCAAAGATGGTCTATCTCGTAGTTGAACTAAGCGCTATTCTAATAGTCCTGTGTATCGCGCTGTTCAGTTGAAGGTAATTTTGAATGAATTTCGACTCTGTAAGATTAGATTTGCTGTGCTAAACTTTTAATATATGCGATTTATTGAAATATTATTTACTATTTTCTATTAAACTGACTTGGTAGTGGGTTTGCTGATTTGTATTAATGAATAACATTGATATCAGCGGGCCACATTAAGCAAGGGCAAAAACACAGGATAAGTTAAACTGATGTTACAGATTCTTTAATAAAGAATGTCCAGAAAATCTGAACAAATTCTTGGCAGCTTTGCGGCAGAAATCGTATATTGTTTAAAATTAACGAAATGTAGAAAAATGCCAAATAATTTTTTTTTCTTTAAATACGGTTATGAAGGTGGTACATTTCCGGAGAGGGTAGTGACACTGAATATCATTCTTAAGTCTAAAACTCTCTTCACCAAATGAAGCTTGGTCTCCTAATGCTGCATGTTAAAACTGGTAACAATAGAAAGAGAGTGTGGTTTGGTACCGTTTACGTGTGCGCACAAAATTTCCAAATTGTGAGTATATATATATATATATATATATATATATATAATATATTTATACTAGCTGGGTCCTTATTTTTAGTTTTTTTAAGTTTCTTCTTTTCTTTTCTTTTTTTATGGCACTTGGTATTAACCAAGTGACATATAGCAATCGCGAATTCTGTCGGTCCCGGTTTTGCTACTTGGGCACTTCCGGGTAAGCTAGGACGATGAAATTTGGCAAGCGTATCAGGGACCGGACCAGATTAAGTTAGAAATACTCGTTATCCCGATTCCACCATCTGGGGGAGAGTGGGGGGTCGGTTAATTCGGAAAAAATAGTAAAAATTAAGTATTTTTAACTTATGAGCGGGTGATGGGATTTTAATGAAATTTATGTTTTGAATGATATTGTACCTCAGAGCTCTTATTTTAAATCCCGACCGGATCTGGTGACATTGGGGAGGGAGTTGGGAAGGGGAAACCTAAAACTTGGAAAACACTTAGAGTGGAGGGATCGGGATGAAACTTGGTGGGAAAAATAAGCACAAGTCCTAGATACATGATTGACATAACCGGAATGGATCTGCTCTCTTTGGGATAGTTGGGGGAGGGGTTAATTCTGAAAAATTAGAAAAAATGAGGTATTTTTAACTTACGAACGGGTGATCGGATATCAATGAAATTTGATATTTAGAAGGATATCGTGTCTCAAAGCTCTTATTTTAAATCCTGACCGGATCTGGTGACATTGGGGAAGTTTGGGGCGGGGGAACCTAAAATCATGGAAAACGCTTAGATTGGAGGGATCGGGATGAAACTTGGTGGGAAAAATAAGCAGAAGTCTTACATACGTGATTTACATAATTGGAACAGATCCGATCTATTGGGGGGGGGGGGGTTAATTCTGAAAAATAAGAAAAAATTACTTATTTTTAACTTACGAAGGAGTGATCGGATCTTCATGAAAGTTCATATTTAGAAGGATCTCGTAACTCAGATCTCTTATTTTAAATCTCAACCGGATCAAGCTTAATTGGGGGGGGGGGGGGGCAGTTGGGGGGACCTGAAATCTTAGAAAATACTTAAAGCGGTGAGATCAGGATGAAACTGGATGGGAAGAATAGAAACTTGTCTAAGATACGTGACTGACATAACCGGACCGGATCTGCTCTCTTTGGTGGAATTGGGGCGGGGGTAATTTTGAAAATTGATGTATTTGTAACTTACGAAAGGGTGACCAGATCTTAATGACATTTGATATTTAGAAGGATCTTGTGCTTTAAAGTTCTAATTTTGAATTCCGACCAGATCCTGTGACATTAGGGGGAGTTGGAGGGGGAACTTGGAATTCTTGGAAAACGTGAAAATTGGGGTATTTTTATCTTACGAATAGAAGATCGGATCTTAATGAAATTTGATTTTTAGAAGGAATTCATGTCTCAGAGCTCTTATTTCAAATCCCGACCAGATCTTTTGACATTGGGGGGAGTTGTAGGGGGAAATCTTGGAAAAACACTTGGAGTGGAGGAATCGGGATGATGCTTGTTGGATAGAATATACAAATGTCCTTGATATGTGATTGACAGGTTCATACTGGATTCGCTCTCTTTGGAGGAGTTGGGGGGAGGGGCTCAGTTATTTGGCAAGTTTGGTGCTTTTGGATGTGCTAGGACGATGAAAATTGGTAGGCGTGTCAGGGAGCTGCACAATTTGACTGGATAAAGTCGTTTTCCCAGATTCGACCATCTGGGGGGCTAAAGGGAGAGGAAAATTAGAAAAAAATTAGGTATTTATATCTTACGAGTGGATGATCGGATCTTAATGAATTTTAATATTTAGAAGGACATCATGACTCAGAGCTCTTATTTTAAATCTTGACCGGCATTAAGCCTCTTATTTTCCTTTTTAACTCAATCTATTGATTCATAGAATTTTGTTAGAGTTCATACCATATGATCTCTTGGCTCTTAGCTCTTCTCGCCTCGTCACAAGTGCCATATGAGCTCTTAGCTCTTGTTCTTTTTTAGTTGTTTTCTCTATTTTAGTTTTTCTTTTATTTTTTAGTTTTTCTTTTAGTTTTTTTTCTTTTTTATAGTTAGTTTTTTTTATATATTGTAACGGACATGACGATGAAGATAGTGTAACGGACAGACGGGCACTACATTTATATATATATATATATATATATATATATATATTATATATATATATATATATATATATATATATATATAAATAAGTTGTCTGTGTGTGTGTTGGGTCTGTCGGGTGACGTCATGTTTGTGTGTTGACTGACGTCATGAAGTTAGTTGTCGTTATTTTTGTTATGACGGTGACGTCATTAAAGGTATTTAAGACATGCGTTCACGGAGAAATCTATAATGTTTAACTGTAAAATGACTGATGAACTTACAATGGCAACAGCCGAGGAAGATGCTCAAAGAGTCTATGCCAAAAAACTTGCTGCTGATAGAGAAAGTAAGAAAGAAAGCGTGCCGAGGAATCAAAAGAACAGTAAGAAAACAGGCTTGAGGCTGATAGAGAAAGAAAGAACAGAAAGCGTGCCGAGGAACTACCAGAGCAACGCGAAACCAGACTTGCTGCTAAAAGAGAAAGTGAAAAAAGAAGGCGTGCCGAGGAACTACCAGAGCAACATGAAACCAGACTTGCTGCTAAAGAGAAAGTAAAAAAAGAAGGCATGCCGAGGAACTACCAGAGCAACATGAAACCAGACTTGCTGCTAAAAGAGAAAGTGAAAAAGAAGGTGGCTGAGGAATCACAAGAACAGCAAGAAATCAGGCTGCTGCTGATAGAGAAAGAAAGAAAAGAAGCGTGCCGAGGAATCAGAGCAACCTGAAAGTTATCGCCTGGCATTCAGGTACAGCCCAGTCGATGATTGTAGCTTGAGTAGATGTGTTCAAATCGGGACTATGTCTAAAATTTGTCCCTATTGCAAGGCCTTGAAATTCAATGGTGAAACAATGGGAATGTGTTGCGCCTCAGGAAAAGTTAAACTTCCTCTATTGGCTGCACCACCAGAGCCATTGAAGACTTTCCTTACTGGAACTACGTCGAATCTAAGCGTTTTTTATCACAAATCAGAAAATATAACTCATGTTTCCAATGACGTCGTTTGGAGCCCAATCGAAAATCCAGGTCAATTTATGTCTACTTTCAAAGTAAAAGGACAATTTATCATAGAGCAGGGTCCCTTCTACCATCTCAGGCGAGAATCATAATTTTTACAATGTACTTCATCAGTGATAGAAATTCTGAATTGAATGCATGTTGCGAAATTTCTCCCAACGTTGAAAGGACAATCGTTCCCAATTGCAACATCTTTCCACGAAATATAATTTAGTGCGTCTGTTCAAAACAGCCATCGATTTGATGCCTACTGATCCGCATAAAATTGTTATTTCCGCTGACAAAACGCCTCCTGGCCAACATGTGCGTAGATACAATGCTCCAACTATGAGCGAAGTGGCAATCGTTATGGTCGGTGATCAGTTTTACCTCGAGATATTATCTTCATAAGCGAAACGCTCAGTTGTTAAGAATTGCTGAAACTCATCGATGCTACGATGCCCTACAATTCTATCATTTTTGGGATGGAGCCGACGGCTATCACTTTAATATTAATTGATGAATCCAGCCACTAACAAAGAAATGAATAAGAAATGCAGTGCAATGCATTATTATTCCTATAGACTAATGATTCGGCAGGATGAAGAAAATTATATTTAAAATGCCGTCAATTGTTTCACCAATACGTCGTTGATATGTATGCTAATATTAAATCAGAACGTTTGCTATATATCCGCCTGAATCAGACCAAGCTCCGCTCTGAAAAATACATTCATTTGCGAGATGCAGTTGTAAATGACGGTAATACCACAAACGTTGGAAGATTAACAATTTTACCTTCGTCATGTGCTGGCAGTCCCCGTCATATGCATGAATATGCTCAAGATGCTATTGCGTATGTTCGTCTCTATGGTCGTCCAGATTTATTTATTACATTTACATGAAATCAATCTTGGGACGAGATACAGCAGCTTATACTTCAAGGACAATCGGCGGTTCATAGACATAACATTACGGCCCGTGTCTTCCGGCAAAAGTTGAAATCACTGATAAACTACATAGTAAATTTTGAAGTGTTTGGGTCAGTGCGATGCTGGATGTACTCAGTGGAATGGCAAAAACGAGGTTTGCCACACGCACATATACTAATCTGGCTACATAAAAAAAATACTTCGAACGAAATTGATGATGTGATTTCCGCTGAAATACCTGATGAAAATGTCGATAAGGGGCTATATGATATTGTTGTAAAAAATATGATACATGGACCTTGCGGTGCACTGAACGAAAATTCACCATGCATGGCCAAAGGAAGGTGCACAAAGCAATATCCTCGACTTTTAGTACTCAACACAATTACTGGCAATGATGGTTACCCACAATATAGAAGAAGATCTACTGAAGATGGCGGTAAAACAGCAATAATAAAGAAGCGTAACGGTACCATCACGAAGTAGATAACCAGTGGGTTGTTCCATATTCCCCATTATATCAGAAACATTTAATGCACACATAAACTTTGAATACTGTAACTCCGTAAAGGCAATCAAATACATATGTAAATACGTCAACAAAGGCAGTGACATGGCAGTTTTCGGCTTGCAGTCCGAAATCAAAGATATCGACGAAATCGTACAATATCAGGATGGAAGATACATAAGCAGTAATGAAGCTGTTTGGCGAATTCTTTCATTTCCGATACATGAACGTAGTCCAGCTGTTGTTCACTTAGCGGTACATTTACAGAATGGTCAACGTGTGTATTTTTCGAAATCCAACGTGCAACAAAGAGCCCTGAATCCACCGGATACAAAGTTAACTGCTTTGCTTTTCGCTATGCAAAAATGACTCTTTTGCAAAAAAAAACTGCTGTATACTGAAGTGCCTTTGTATTACACGTGGAATACTAAAAATAAAGTATTTGAACGTCGAAAACAGGGTAAGTCAGTCGACGGCAAACCTACCGTAGACACTTACCGTAGTGCATGCCAAGCTCAGAATTTATTGGAGAATGACCAACACTGGGATAATTGCATCAATGACGCGTGCGAAACGTCAACTCCAAGTCAAATTCGTGAATTGTTTGGAATCATTCTAGCAACTTGCTCTCCTTCAGCTCCTACAGAGTTATGGGGAAAATATAAATCGAAAATGTCCGAAGATATACTCCATCGAAAACGGTTAGAGACGTCTGTAATGACTTTTGATTTTACATGAGAAATTTATAACTACACTTTAGTTATTATAGATGATTTGTGCGTATGTATGGCAAACAAATTTCTTCAGGATTTGGGAATACCTTCACCTAATCGTACCGCTGCTGTTTCGACATGTGTAGAATTGGATCGTGAACAAAGTTACAGTACGAGTAATCTATTGTCGTATGTACAAAATAACATTTCCAAGTTAACGTCGGAACAAAAAGACATTTATGATACGATAATGCATTGTGTCGATAACAACGTTGGAGAAATTTTCTTTTTGGATGCGCCAGGAGGTACTGGTAAAACGTTTGGGATAAAACTGATTCTGGCATCAATTCGATTAAAAAATGATATAGCGTGGGAATTGCGTCGCCGTCCGGAATAGCCGCAACGTTGCTGCCTGGTGGAAGAACTGCTCATTCCGCTTTGAAATTGCCTCTGAATGTGCATTCTACACAAACTCCCACGTGCAATATTTCCAAATCATCTGGAATGGGTAAAGTATTGTAGCAATGCAAACTTATTATTTGGGACGAGTGCACAATGGCACACAAAAAATCGCTCGAGGCTCTGGATCAATGTTTGAAAGATTTGCGAGGGAATTCGAAACCTTTTGGCAGCACATTAATATTGCTTGCGGGAGATTTCAGGCAAACATTACCTATAATACCTAGATCGATCCTGCAGACGAAATGAATGCTTGCCTGAAAAATTCTAATTTATGGGCACACGTAAAAACATTAAAATTAACTACAAATATGCGTGTCCGATTGCAAAACGACGACTCTGGTCAAACATTTTCAGATCAATTGCTGGCAATTGGAACGGAAAGCTCCCAGTAGACTCAATTTCAGGACGTATACAACTACCTGCTGAATCTGTAATTTAGTGACGTCCAAAAATGAATTGATTGAAAAAGTATTTCCGAATATTCTAAACAATTATAAAAATAATAAATGGCTAAGTGAAAGAGCGATTCTTGCACCCAAAAATATAGACGTCCACGAAATCAACAATTGTTTTGATCAAGATTCGAGACCAGGCAGTCCTTTACAAGTCAGTCGACACAGTTTTGGAACCAACTGAGGCGGTTAATTATCCATCCGAATTTTTAATTCCGTGGATCTTTAGGGTTTCCACCACATGTGCTACAACTAAAATAGGCGTACCAATAATACTGTTAAGAAATATCAACCCACCAAAGCTTTGTAATGGCACGCGACTCGCCGTAAAAAAAAACAATGGAAAACGTAATAGAGGCCACAATCTTGACAGGGCCTTTTGAGGGTGAGGCTGTTCTTATTCCTCGCATTCCCATGATTCCAACGGATCTGCCTTTTCAATTTAATAGATTGCAATTCCCAATTCGATTAGCATTTGCAATCACCATCAACAAAGCTCAAGGTCAATCATTAGAAAAATGTAGTATAGATCTGAATACTGATTGTTTTCCATGGACAATTGTACGTTGCATGTTCGAGGGTCGGTAAACCTGACAATCTATTATATGCAGCGACAATTGGACAGCGAAGAATGTTGTATATTCGCAAGTTTTACGCAGTTAATTTGTATTGTATCTATCTATCTATCTATCTATATAAAAACGAGTTGTGTGTATGCATGTTTGTTTGTTTTTAAAAAGAGCGTTTGCATATGACGTCATTATTAGTACATAAGGCTTGTATATGCACAGACAATGGGAAAGCCAAGAATGTTGTATATTCGCAAGTTTTACGTAGTTTAAAACACATATATAAATCTATCTATATTCATAGGTGGTACACAGGGACACAACTACAATGGCGCGTAACTAATATGGCACGTAACGACTTACGCGCGCGGGGGGGCTTGGGGGGGCGCGAAGCGCCCCCACCAACTAGGTGTTGGGGTGGCGCGAAGCGCCACCCCAACAGCTAGTATTTATATAAAAATAAGTTGTCTGTGTGTGTGTGTCGAGTGACGTCATGTTTGTGTGTCGACTGACGTCATGTTTGTCGACAGACGTCATTATAAGGATTGAGCTGTATGCGTCATGAAGTTGTTTGTCGACTGACGTCATGTTTGTCAACTGATGAAATTACTTACCGGACACCGGGACACAAATGACGACCGGGACACAGGGAATATAAATGACGACCGGGAACTTCAAAGAGAAATTACAGACTGGGACACCCGGACACAATCACGACCGGGACACAGGGAATATAAATGACGACCGGGACATAGGGACACAACTACAACGGGGACGCCGGGGGCACGGGTGGGATATATAAATGACGACCGGGATACAGGGATTGTTCGAATAGAAATTACAGACCGGGACACAAAGGAGGACCGGGACACAGGGAATATAAATGACGACCGGGACACTCAAAGAGAAATTACAAACTGGGATACCGGGACACAAATGACGACCGGGACACAGGAATATAAATGACGACCGGGACACAGGGACACATCATTAGAATAATGAGGTATAGACCTGAATACGGATTGTTTTTCCCATGGACAATTATATGTTGCATGTTCAAGAGTCAGTAACCTGACAATCTATTTATATGCACAGACAATGGGACAGCGAAGGATGTTGTATATTCGCATGTTTTTACTAGTTAAAAACATATATATATATATATATATATATATATATATATATATATATATAATATATATATATATATATATATATATATATATATATATATATATTATATATATATATATATATATATATATATATCTATCTCTATTCACAGGTGGGACACAGGGACACAACTACAATGGCGCGTAACTAATATGGCGCGTAACGACTTACGCGTGCGGGGGGGCTTTAGGGGGCGCGAAGCGCCCCACCAACTATGTGTTGGGGTGGCGCGAAGCGCCACCCCAACAGCTAGTATATATATATATTTATATATATATATATATATAATATATATATAATATATATATATATATATATATATATATATATCTATCTAATAAAAATAAGTTGTCTGTCTGTGATGTGTGGATGGATGTGTGGATGGATTGTCAGGTGACGTCACCTGAAAAAACTGGATTAGGTGACGTCAAAACTGAAAAAAACTAAAAAAAGCAAAAACTACAAAAAAAAACTAAAAACTAATAAAAAAATAAAAAAGCTAAAAAACTAAAAAAACTATAAAGGTAAAAACCAATAAAAAACTAAAAAAAAAACTGAAAAACTAAAAAAAGGCAAAAACTACAAAAAAAAACTAAAAACTAATAAAAAAAGTAAAAAAGCTAAAACTAAAAAACTAAAAAACTAAAAAAGGTAAAAACTAAAAAATAAATAAAAATAAACTAAACAAAGGAAAAACTGAAAATAAGCTAAAATAAAGGTAAAAACCAATAAAAAACTAAAAAAAAAAAGGAAAAAACTAATAAATGACGACACTCAAAGAGAAAGCGACCAGGACAAAAACTAAAAAAAAAGGCAAAACTACAAAAAAACTAAAACTAATAAAAAAATAAAAAAGCTAAAAAACTAAAAAACTAAAAAAAGGTAAAAAACTAAAAAAACTAAAAACTAAAAAAAACTAAAAAAGGTAAAAACTAAAAGAACTAAAAAAGAAAAAATAAATGACGACACTCAAAGAGAAAGCGACCAGGACAAAAGGAATGTTCGATTAGCAATCAACAAAGCACCGGGACACAGGGAGTATAAATGACGACCAGGACACAAGTAAAAAAAAAATTAACAAAACTAAAAAGAAGGTAAAAACTACAAAAAAACTAAAAAGAAAAAAAACTAAAAACTAATAAAAAAACTAAAAATCTAAAAATCTAAATAAACTAAAAAGAAAAAAAAAGGAAAAAAATAAAGGAGAAAAACAAAACTAAAAAACGAATGTATATACAGACCGGTACACCGGGATACAAATGACGACCGGGACACAGGGAATATAAATAACGACCGGGACACAGGGACACAACTACAACGGGGACACCGGGGGAACAGGGGGATATAAATGACGACCGGGACAAAAAAACTAAAAAAGAATAAAAACTAAAAACTAATAAAAAAAACTAAAAAATCTAAAAATCTAAATAAGCTAAAAAGAAAAAAAAAGGAAAACAATAAAGGAGAAAAACAAAACTAAAAAACGAATGTATATACAGACCGGGACACCGGGATACAAATGATGACCGGGACCCGGGACACAGGGAATATAAATGACGACCGGGACACAGGGACACAACTACAACGGGGACACCGGGGGAAACAGGGGATAACCTGACAATCTATTTATATGCAAAGACAATGGGACAGCAAAGAATGTTGTATATTCGCAAGTTTTACGTAGTTAAAACCATATATATATATATATATCTATATTCACAGGTGGACATAGGGACACAACTACAATGGCGCGTAACTATTATGGCGCGTAACGACTTACGCGCGCGGGGGGGCTTGGGGGGGGCGCGAAGCGCCCCCACCAACTAGGTGTTGGGGTGGCGCGAAGCGCCACCCCAACAGCTAGTATATATATATATATATATATATATATTGTTCGAAGTAATTTTTATTCTACTTACAGGAGATATTTCGTATAGCATGCTGATGCAGATTTAAATGTCCTATAATTAGCACTGGTGCTGCAGGAAATGCAAAATTTTATTAATGATCCTTAGTACATTTATGTCATTTTTTTTTTTTTTTGAGGTGGTTAAAAGTAATATTTAGAGAATCGGAAATAGCAAGAAGTCATCAAGGTATTATACAGAGGGAGTTCTATATTTATGAGTTAGTATATAAATCCAAAACGCAAGGAATAAGACGTTATCAGTGCTTATATGGCGTTTCAATTACAAATAAGAGAACTTCGAGCTATATTTGAGTTTCAATTAAAATATTTTAAGTAAATATTAAAGCAATTAAATGATTCCTGGAGCAGATCCCCCTCCTTAAAAACTTCCATGGCCAAACTACGACTAATTTGACCTATCTAGCTATCGTATGAATATTATTATAATGTCTTAATTTCTTTTTCATTCAGGAAATTATATTCACTGTATATCTAACTTCTTTTTCTTCAGTGATTCCGTTTCTGTCCTATTTGTAGACTGTGATAGTTTATTTATATACACTTATGAAAGTTATAAAACAAGAAAATCTAATCTTGAACTGATAAATTTTAGGAAGCATCACAACCTTGAATATCAGGGTTACAAATTTGACCTGAGCAAACGTGGCGAAACAGGTAGTATTGTACATTTTCGTTGGTCATTAATTAGGCTTACCTATTTACTTGATGATAACAAATATTAATATTGAACATATTAGGAAGTGTAATGGATTTTCCACGTTTTTTCATATTATAAACGAGTATGAATTAATTAAAACAAATTATCAGCTCTAAGAAAAGCGCAAAATTGAAATTTAAAACGAGCAACAGTTTTAAAGTTAGTAAATAATTTATAGTCTTTTCTCGAAATTATGGGGGGAACTACCCCCCCCCCCCCAAACAACGCCACTGCTATTCGGTATCGTATAATGAATGTATCTCTTAATCTTTTGATAACTACAAATTATAAACTTTGCTGTCCTGCGGCGTGTAACTCTATAATCCAGTATAATGAACTCCTTTGTCTCATGATAATCTGAATCTGTTTCAAGAATCTATATGTCTGTGAAAAACACATAAATATGATAGTACATTGCATGTAAATAAGCTGCTAGTGGCCTTACATGTTGTGTTTTCTATTGGGGACTTCAAAGAACTATTAACAAAAACTTCAACTTAGTATTCGAAATTTACTTCTACTGCTTGTAAATTTTTAAGTAAAAGATACCCAAAATGCCTTCATTGAGCATTCATTACTAAAATCAAATAATGAAAAAAACGGCATTTTGATCTAAAATTTCGAACAGAAGTGATGCTGACCATGTAGAAGGTACCTAAAGAACACAGTTGCTACATTCTGTAGCAACCAAATCGACTCATGAAAAGAAAAGGAAACAAGTTCAAATATAAGATAAATTGCTGGTAGCATTTGGGAAAATAGTATCTTTTTTATTGTTTATGGGTTTCAGTGTGGATCAGGTGTGCGGATTCAAATGTATTT
>NC_088870.1:14685259-14721919 GCF_032884065.1 Artemia franciscana | reverse complement strand
TATTAAACTGAAATCTAATGAGCGTTCAAAAGTAAAAAATACTCATTCCATCTAGTAGTCCAAATTCTTATACCATCAAATGTTTTCTTAAACAGATGACCAGGGTTATCACCAATTTGTTCTAAAAAAAAAGTGTCCTAAGATCAGCTAGAATATTACTATGGCCACCTATTTTTCTGGTGTTCATACAAACATCCGTGTTCTTAAGGGTGTAAATACAATCTTTTCGTAGTTATTTATGTCATTTCTAATACAAGGTGCTAAAGTTTGTCTTTAAATCTTATTTAAATCACCAATTTATTAAAGAATTTGTCCAAAAGAAATGTCCCATGTTCAGCTAAAGAAAAGGCGCCTATATAATCTTTTATTCTTTAACCCCTTGAGATCTCTGAGAAACTTTGTATTGACTTGAAAAATGTACAGATAGCAACTCTGTGGAGAATCAGCATGTTTTAGTAATTTCACTAACCAATAAATAACGAAGGCCGAATTTCTTTACAGCTCTTTCATAACTTGTTCGATACTTTTGTCACTGAAATTTGTGAGCCATTTTTTTTTACCACTTCCAGATTTGTCATTGCAATAATAAAACATCGAACATCATTTAACAGTTTTGATAAATGATTTGCTGACTGAAATTAGAGACCACTGAAGGTTGAAGACATTGTGATAAATAATGGCTAAGCATTTTTTGCTACAAGATGTAGATGAAGTATCAGACTAGTAATGAACAATAAGACAAAACGATATGTTGCTATAACTGCTTCGGATTGCGCCAGAAAAATTACAGTAATAATTGGTATTTTGTTTCTTTGTGTATTAATACAACGTCAAAATTCTCCCCTATCGTATATTCCTCCCTTCTATCAATAAAAAAAATAAATGGGTGATTGGGTGGAGCCAAAACTGTAAAACCAACACTCTTAGGGCAGTGATTAAAACACTTAGCTGTGACCGTAATTACTTAAGTTCGAATCTTAGGTAAGATAATTTTAGCCGTTGACTAATTAATTGACTATTAATTGACTAAATTTACTCTGTTGAGAAAAGAGGAAAGGATCCCTGGATTATTGTCATCAGGACATCTACGCGAAGGGATTGCTGGATTGCGGCAAAACTTGGTTGAAACTAGACTTAAGGTCCTAGTCATCCCATTTATGTACCAGAATCTGATGCGGCGTCTACCACAAAAGTTTCCCGGATCTAACCCGAATTTAGCTAGAAGTAACATTTGATATGCTATTTCTATCTTTTAAAAGTCGTGGACTGATTCGACGTTTAAGGAGGAGGAGGTAGGGAGACCCTAAATTACTACCATCTAGACATCTTCAAAAAGGGGCTTATTGATGTCATCCACACTCAGTAGGGAGTAAGAGCTAGAGTCTTGGCTGTGCATTTTTGTGTCCGAACGAAGTTAAGCCTTATAGAGGGAGTTTGATGGAGGGTAAAACTCGAGAACAGACCGGTTTCTTTGTTAGTTTCTTTTAGCTTGAGACAAGACACAAACAAGTGACAGAATAGATGGGAAATACATAAGTTGGGCCACATACTTGTACATAAGGAGGGGAGGGGTAAAGTATTTGGACAATATGAAGTCAAAAAACCATTCTTACTTCATAATATGCAAAATAATTGCACCTAACATATTTTGCATCCAGACCTGCTATACTTTACCCCCTGGAATAATATGCAAATATATAGCCAAAATTTGTTTCTAAAGTAACGAAGAAACCGGTTTGTTCTCAAGTTTTACACATCGTAAACTTGAGATAGTGGCGTATAATACAAAAGTACTGGGATTTTTCATGGAGAGGGAGCTGGATTTCCCGGTATTATATAAAAATGATCAGAATTAAATAGAAAAAAACAAGCTTTTTCAACTGAAAGTAAGGAGCAACATCAAAACTTAAAAGAACAGAGATCATTACGGATATGAAAGAAGTTGTCCCTTCCACAAAACCTTGCTCTTTACGTTAAAGTTTGACTTTTTGTCCTAGTTCCTTAAGAACGATTCCTGAAATACAATCGTTGTTTAATTATAATAACAGGATTTGTTTTAAAATACCATAAAAAAACTTTAGCGCTGTTGTTTAACTTAATTTCTTATCGTTCATAAATAATACCGGGAAATCTGGCTCTCTTTTTCTCTCCCCATGTGTATTATACACCACTCGCTCCAGTTTACGATGTGTAAAACTCGAGAACAAACCAGTTTCTTCGTTGCTTTAGAAACAAATTTTGGGCTAAATATTTTCATATTAGGAGGGGGGGGGGTAGCATAGCGGTTCTGCATGCAAAATGTGTTAGGGACGATTATTCTGCATATTATGAACAAAGAACGTTTTCTAGCTTCAAACTGTACAAATACTTACCCCCCCCCCCCGCCCCTCCTTATGTGCAAATAACCCGTCAACAATTTCCCGTCTAATCTGACACTTGTCTTGTCTCCCGCTAAGCTGGAAGAAATGAAGGAACAAACCTGTTTGCTCTCGAGTTTTACAAAGCATAAACTTGAATGAGTGGCGTATAATACACAAGTACCAAATTTCCTGCCCCCTACGGAAAATAAGAAAAATCGTCAAATTTGGAAAACCTTATCTTCCACGGGGGGAATTTTCCGGGAAGTATTTTCCGCGGAAGGTATTTTCCGCGGGAGGTGTTTTCTTCGGGGGAGTATTTTAGGTGGATTTTTCCAGCGGGGGGTAAACGCCGAGGGTATTTTTCGGGAGGATAGACGCCTAGAATCGAAATGACCTCATTTTTATACAACTCTGAAAAATGATTATGCTAGCTTTGCCCCTCACTGAGACTTTCTGGCTTGGCTTTACTCCAATCAGCGATGGCTCTCGAGATTTCATCACAGTCCACCAAGCTGTTTGTATTTCAAACTCGGTCAAAGTAATAAACTCGGTATGTTGTAATAAACTCGGTCAAAGAAGGGAGACATATTGTAACTGCATTACAAAAAACAAAATATTTTACAACTGGACATTTATTTTGGTTAAAAATATCTGTTTTTACCAAATTAATGCTTTTTTCTCGTTTTTATTTTTTAGCATCCTGGTTTTCCCAGAGATGTCGATTTTTTCCAAAGTAAGGAATTTACATATTTACATGCTTTTTGTGGTTTTACGCTAATTCGTTTTTTATGAATTTTTATTTTTCGTTTTCGATTTTTTTTTTCGTTTTCATATTTGATGTTAACTGGCCGCTTTGAAAGAGGTTTACAAAGCCTCTTTTGGTCAATAATACAACTGGTAAAAAAAAAAATAATAAATTTAGCTTTTCAGATTTCAATGGACACATTTTAGCTAAAAATGAAACTTTTTGATTGCCCAGGAGACACATTTATGTACCAAAAAGTGGGCATTCTTGCCCGCTCTATAGCATTACATAATAGTTTTTATGGCACTTAGTGTTAACCAAGTGACATATAGTGATCGCGAATTCTGTCGGTTTGTCTGTCGTTTTGTCTGTCTGTCCCGGTTTTGCTACTTTAGGCACGTCCTGGTAAGCTAGGACGATGAGATTTGGCAGGTGTATCAGGGACCGGACCAGATTAAATTAGAAATAGTCATTTCGCGATTCGCCCATCTGGGGGGGGGGGTATGAGTGGGGGGGGGGGTCGGTTAATTCGGAAAGAATAGAAAAAATGAAGTATTTTTAACTTACGAACAGGTGATGGGATCTTAATGAAATTTGATGGTTAGAAGGATATCGTATCTTAGAGCTCTTATTTTAAATCCCGACTGGATCCGGTGACATTAGGGGGAATTGAGGGGGGACCTAAAATATCGGAAAACGCTTAGAGTTGAGGGATCGGGATGAAACTTGGTGGGAAAAATAAGCACAAGTCCTAGATACGTGATTGACATAACCGGAACGGATCCGCTCTCTTTGGGAGAGTTAGGGGGAGTGTTAATTCTGAAAAATAGAAAAAATGAGGTATTTTTAACTTGCGAAGGAGTGATTGGATCTTAATGAAATTTGATTTTTGGAAGGATATCGTGTCTCAGTGTTTTTATTTTAAATCCCGACCGGATCTGGTGATTTTGGGGGGAGTTGGGGGGGGGCCTAAAATCTTGGAAAATGCCTATAGTGGAGGATCAGGATGAAACTTGGTGGTAAAAATAATCTCAAGTCCTAGATACGTGATTGAAATAACATGAACAGATTCACTCTCTTTGGGGGAGATAGGGGAGGAGGGTTAATTCTGGAAAATAAAAAAAAATGAAGCATTTCTAACTTACAAAGGAGTGATCGGATCTTAAGGGAAGTCAGATCTTAATGAAATTTGATATCTAAAAGTATCTTGTGCTTCCGAACTATCAATTTAAATCTCGACCAGATCTGGTGACATTGAAGGGAGTTGGAGGGAAAACCGGAAATATTAGAAAACGTGAAAATCAAGGTATCTTACGAATGGGTGATCGGATCTTAATGAAACTTGATATATAGAAGAATCTTATGTCTCAGATGCTCCATTTTCAATTCAAATCAGTTCCAGGGACACAGAGGGTTGGAGGGGGGAAACAGAAATCTTTTTGAAAACTGGAAATCTTGGAAAACCCTTAGAGTGAAGAGATCAGGATGAAACTTGATGGGAAGAATAAGCACAAGTTATAGATACAAGATTGACATAATTGACACGGATCCGTTCTCTTTGAGGGAGCTGGGGGTTGTTGATTTGGAAAAATTAGAAAAATTGAGGTATTTTTAACTTAAGAACGAGTGAGCGGATCTTAATGAAACTTGATATTTAGAAGGAACTCATGTCTCAGAGCTCTTTTTTCAAATCCCGACCAGATCTTTTGACGTTCTGGGGGAGGTTGTAGGGGGAAACCAGAAATCTTTGAAAACGCTTATAAATGTTGTAGATACGTGATTGACGTAACCGGACTGGATCCGTTCTCTTTGGTGGATTTAGGTGGTGGGGTTCAGTGTTTTGGCGAGTTTGGTGCTTCTGGACGTGCTAGGACAATGAAAATTGGTAGGCATGTCAGGGAGCTGCACAACTTGACTTTATAAAGTGGTTTTCCCGATTCGACCATCTGGGAGGCTGAAGGGAGATGCAAAATTAGAAAAATTGAGGTATTTTTAACTTATGAGTGGGTGATCGGATCTTAATGAATTTTGATATTTAGAAGGACCTCGTGACTCAGAGCTCTTACTTTAAATTCCGGCCGGCATTAACCCTCTGATTTTCCTTTCCAAGCAATGTATTGATTCTTAGAATTTTGCTAGAGCTCATACCATATGAGCTCTCGGCTCTTCCAACCTCATCACAAGTGCCATATGAGCTCTTAGCTCTTGTTTGATTTCACTAACACTTTAGCATGTTTGTTTAGACTTTATACTGGTCCCTTTGTCATTGTTGCAGTTTGATTTTATGCACTTTTGTCTGTGTAGTTTTTTTTTGGTTCAGTTCCGGACTGGAGCGTCACTCCAGCATTTATTTTTTAAGAGGGGGCAAGAGGGTCCACATCCAGAAAGCCAAGGGGCATGGGCTATATACCTATTTTTATCTTTAAATTATTAGGAGGGTCGTTAACCCCCCCCCCCCCCCCCAAGAAAAGCGTCGTGGTTACTACGTTATTGTGAATTTCCGGAAAGAGCAAAAATAAATCAATTAAAAAACGGATATTGGAATCATAGCCTACAATTCTACTGAGCACAACAAATTGAGAAAAAAACCTCAATATTTTAGCCAGGTTCTATTATTTTCCTTAAACAATTTTAGCTTTTAAAGAATTAGAACGCAGTTTTTTTTTAAATCTATTTATGCATTATGTTTAATTCGTTTCAGTTGTAACTGACTCTTTTTTAGCCAAGAACAATGCTGTTCGAAGATTCCTTCCATATTAAATATTCTATTAGTAATGATTCAATTCCATCAATTTCTTTTCGTCGCTTATTGGGTTTTAATTTTTATGATTATGATCTTGAACAAACGGGTGTCGGGTTATTTATGATGCTTCTATTGTCATTACTTCAATGTCCACGTTAGCGTGTTTTTTATGTTTTTAAATTTACGCTTGCTCTGTCTGTGCACTTGTTTGTTTTATTTTTTTTAATTTCTATTCCACGTGTTTTCTATTGAAGAGACAATTAAGCGATTAGTCGTTTTAAAATCAGTTATTAAGCCTAAGTTGAAATTGTGATTCCATTTTACTGTTGTTACGATTTTAGTCTATTATTAAACTGAGGTAAGCCGTCCTAGCTAAGTGGTTACCACGCCAATCTTGAAATCCTTCGTCCGTGAGGACATGTGTTTGAGTTTTTGCGTCGCTGGTTATTCGGTTTGGAACGGACATCAATGGTATGAGTCTGTAAGATCAGCTATGGTCGATCCAGCTTTAGATGGCCAGCTCACGTGCAGTAATCTGAGGAAGGTAAACAGGAAATGTGTCCGAATGCATAGGATGACTGGCCCCAAAACCCCCATTGTACTTTCCGGGTGAAGGGCCATTAATTGAAGATCAGCGCCGCTGGTAGGGACTGAAAAGTCCAGCACTGTTTTCTTTACCTTTAGCTATTAAACTGAGACTTCATATTTATTAGCAGTTTAGGTAAAGATAGATCAAGGATTTTAGTTTTTTTCTCAGTTCGTGTAAGAGTGAGCGAAAACTATGCAAAGATGATGAAAACATCCCACACCCTGACTGCGATCTAGGGTCTTGGCAAATCCCTAAATAGTTGTTTGTTTTTTTTTTGTTTTTTTTTGGTGAGGGGCCTTTGAAAAAGTTTGAATGCTGGGACCGTTAATTTTGAATAATGTAAACGTTTGAATTCGCTGTTTTTCTTCTACCAGCATTGTTTTGAATACCGTATTAAATTTATTAAACTAGAATTAAGACATTAAGGCTGTGTGATCTGGTTAAATTCTTGTCAAAAGACGAGAACAAAAAGTAAGGGATTAAATAGGAGCAACAATTTCAGATCAATAACTCTCGAATACACATTCAAGGTTTTAATACATTCCAAGTTCTGAGAATATTAAAGAAGTTCTGAGAATGTTAGAGTTCCTTTGAGCTTTCACACAGTAAAATATATATTCGGTAACATTTAGCCATTAAGAACATGTCACATGTTTAAATTTATACCCTATTGTCATATATGTCACGCCCCATTGCACAGTAAATTTTCTTTCCGTGTCAATTTGTTCTAATTGTAATAGATCTTTTCACAAATTTGCGTACAAGGTCTTTGTGTGTAACATTTGATTTCAATCAGGTGACAGAACGTGAGTTAAAATAAGTGATTGTTTTGTTTACAGTCAAGTTTTATGGAATGCAACGAGACCTGAGCCTCGAACCAGTTGCGTCCACCCTCCACAGGTTACCGTAAGCTCCTAAGTTTATGAAAGGGTTTCAAACTTAGGTTTTGCCATTTAATGATAGCTTCACCATGATAATTTGTATATGGTATATAGTATAGGGAATGTATGCCGAAACCCTATAGGCAAGTGTGTATTCTCCTTGTGTGGATTATTCTTTATGGTTGATTGTGTATGGCTATGCTGTTTGACCTGTGTAATTGTATGGATGAGTAGGGTTAAGGCCTCATTCAAGTACTGATCTATATTAATTATTAATGTAGGAAAACAGTCTTCCTTTTCTCCTTCTGTCTTTTTTTACGTGTTTGTGCTGTTGCATTGGTGATTTTTTTTTTATTATTATAAGACCTGATACAATCATTTTTAAATTACCATATACTGTGACTACTTGAAACTACAAATTGTGCCTGTTGAAGTGCAAACCGGTCGGTTATACCCTATTGAAAGCATTTGACGACTGAATTTGCGTGCAAAATTTGCATGTTTTGCTTGCAAAATTTGGAGTCAATCTAACCGGGGCAGCAGGAAATGGGCTGAAAATCAAACCCAATTCTTCTGGAAGGAAGAAAGAAAGAAAAGCAATATACCGTTAGTAAAAAATCGTGTATTTACTGTAGCTAACGGGTAGAAAAGTGACCTGGCTAGGTTTTTTAGCAATTGCTGCATTGAATCTTGATTATTCTGTCAACTGCTGATTTTCGGTAGGATATCGAAATGTCAAGTCTAGTCAATGTCAAATGTCAATGTAAAATTATAAAAGACAGTGAAAATACACTTTAGAACTAAAGAATTATGACCCAGATATTCAATGTACTGTGAAACTATTAATTTTTGTTTAGACCCAAAAGGGAAATGGTGCTTACATTATGCAGCCTCTTGTAATAGGGTCTTTACCGTCTTTCGATTCTTGCCATTGGGCATAACATAGCCCAGCTGTTACGCAAATATCATTACCAGTGGCTTCACATGCAGAAGTTGTGCATACACAGGTGAGAAAATCTTCTAGGAAAAAAGAAGTTTATAATAAATGTCAAAAAGTCTTGCCTTTCAATCTTAACTACCATTCCAGTTCCAACCCACAGAAGCATAGCAACAGATCTTAGATCCATTGCAAATGAATTTGGCTATACAGAACATATGGATGGCATGCCAGGACAAAATACAGGATCTGAATTTCGTCCGAGGGTACAGGATGAAGCTTCTAAGTTGAGAGGTTATGGCCTTAAAGCCAATATTTTAAGAAAGATGAGTGCACGCAGAAGTTGTGCATACACAGGGGAGAAAATCTTCTAGGAAAAAAGAAGTTTTTTTTTATAAATGTCAAAAAGTCTTACCTTTCAATCTTAACTCCATTAATTCTTAATTTTTTAATTCTCCATTAGTTCTTAAATCCAGATCCAACGCATACAAGCATAGCAACAGATCTCGGATTTGCTTCAATTGTACACATATTTTTGCAAGTATTATGAAACCTATTGTAAAAATATTTTTACTCGTCAATATTGACAAGTTACCATGATCAAGTGAGTTTATTGAGATGTTTCCAAAAATTTATCGTGACAAGTCTTTTATGTGCATTTTTTTTTAGAGAATAAGCAGTTGAGGTGGAGAGATGAGACTAAAAAAATATCCCGCGTTGCCAATCCTACAAAGGCACAATTTCACCTTGTCTTTATAAAGTAACTAAGACGTAACACATGACCTGAAATTGCATCATTATTTATTAACTCTCCCCTTCCATTATAAGCTTCTATTGGCATCTTGAATAGAGAGGGAGTAAACTTCCTTTCTCCCAGCTGGTATTCTTCAAAATTCACTTTCACTGAGTTCCAACTTGATTTCGATACCCACAATCTGCCTGAGCCGGCGATTTACATAAGATAAGATTTATTTTAAAAAAGCGGCTATCACAACCCCGAAAGGGCCGAATTCACACTTTAGTATCGGTACAAAATTATAAAATTGCAATCAATAAAATTCAAATGAGAAAAACTGGTTAAGTTAAACAAAAACAAAATTAGACAAATTCTATCTAGTAAGTATTACAAAGTTCGCAATTGCAAAAAAACCCCACTAAAACTCTAAGATAAAAGTAGAGTGAGAAGGGGGGAGGATTATTAATTTAAAATTTGAACTACGTGAGGGATGAACGTTCTTCTATATCTTTCAGTGGAAACTCTTATTGAGGCAAGAAGGGGGTTTTTCTTTAAGCGAAACGTGGGGGCGTTCACTAGGGAAAAAAGAAGTAGTGTGAGGATTATGCACATCATTGTGAGCCAAATGCGAGGACATTTGTGCTCTCCTTTCCTTAGGGGTGACTGGATTTGCTCTCCAAAGAAGGGGGATTTTTCTTTAAACAAAACGTGGGGGCGAGTTCAGGGAGGGGGGGTTAAGTGATCACTAGGGAAAATAGAAGTAGTGTGAGGATTATGCACATCATTGTGGGCCAAATGCGAGGACATTTGTGCTCTCCTTTCCTTAAGGGTGACTAGATTGGCTCTCCAAAGAAGGGAAATGTAAGGCACTTTACCCTCGTTGAAAATATTCTTAGGCACCTTTTTTGAACTGTCTCTATTCTAAAGAAGATATACTTCAAAATTTATCTGATGACCCTTTTTCTTTAAGATATGTTAGAAAAAGCACGTTAAGCTACACAAAAACTCAAGACGTTTGAGATACCATTCTTTTTTTTGTCTTTTTTACCATTGTATCCTCCCAAAAAGGCTTTCTAGATGACTTAAAGTTTTTGTCTGTCTTTATCTGTATTGCAAGTCACATATTTGCATTTCCAAGATTGTAGGGGGAAAATCAATACTTTTTTCGAATGGAGGAGGGAATTAAGCTACAAAGTTGCATTACGACCAGATCCCCCTGTACTAGATAGGGTCTTTCCAAAAAAAAATCTTAGGAACTCTCTCCCTCCCAACCCCCACCCACGTGACAATGTGATACAAAGTAAATACTCCATCTCACCGGTTCCGTTTGCTTCTTCGAACACCGACAAACAAAAAAAACACCAAAACACAGAATATTTCATCGCCAGAAGTATTTCTTTCCAAAGCTTCTTGTTTACTGCAACATAATTTCATATTGAAATATCTGTAATTTGACTCTCCCTAATGAAATGCTTGTTTTAAAGTCTATTCCTGTTGATTGCCAAAATGTTAAAATCAATTTATTTAAGTCAACAGAACTCAACTTAACTAAACATGAATCTCACTAACTGCGTTTAACCATAAAAATCATTAGATAGTTGATATAAGGATAAATGAATTTAATGGAATCTACTTAATCTTCCGTCACTAGACTGCCCATAATCGGGAATCGATTTGTTTTCTGGTTTTATTTTTTCTCCAATTAAAGTTTTTTCTTAGGGTTAAAATTAGTAGATCCAGATTTTAAGGTGGACATAGTACTGAAGAAGAAGTTGAAGCTGAATTGTATTGTTTTTCGGTACTTGTATGGTATACGCACTACCACTCAAAAAGTAAAGTTAGGTTAATCCTAATGAAAGTATAACAGTTCAAAATAGGGATGAAACCTTTTAATCGACAGTGAATCTGTTTTTAATCTGTTCACTGTCGATTAAAAGTTTCATCCCTATTTTGAACTGTTATACTTTCGTCATGGAAAGGCAGTGTGGTCTTCGAAGCTATGTTAATCCTAATAAAATATACCTAAGTATGATAAAAATATAATACTCTAGAAACAAATTTGGGCTATATAGTTGCACATTGGGGGGGGGGGGGTAAAGTACAGTGGGCCTGCCGGCGAAATGTGTTAGCTTCAATTATTCTGCATATATTAAGTAAGAATTATTTTCTGACTTCACACTTTCCAAATAATTTCCCCAACCCCTAATGTGCAAATATATAGCTCAAACTATATATATCCCATCTATGTCTTTTCTCACGCTAAGGATAAAGAAACTAGCAAAAGAAACCGGTTTACAGTACGTCAATGCATGAACTACTTGAGCAGTAGTGGGTATATCATACAAGTACCTGTTTTTCATGTAGAATTTTGAAAAGAAAGTTTAAAAAGGGGAGTTTTCAAGACAGTCAACACACACAATCACTCAAAAATTCGTATTGCTCCAACTATTTTCATTTTTTAGCTAATAATTGGACAAATAAACTATTTTTTCGCCAATCGAAGTTTTACCGCGATTAAATTTAGTTGCTTTTGATTTTAAAGTTGATATAGTTCTGAACAAGAAGACATAAATTCATTATTTGTTGTTTTTGACTTGAATATGATGTTTTTGATTAGACTTCGAACAAGCGAACGAGAAAACAGACAAAACGCAAACCCATATTACTTGGAATATTATTCTTGGAGTATAGCCAACTCTTTGTTGGGCAAACTAATTCTTCTCCAATAATATTTTTACTGGGATTAGAAATGACAGATCTATATGTTAGGGTAGACATGTTTCTGAAAAAGAAGATAAATTGAATTGTTTCGTTTTTTTTATTCTTGTATGAAAACCCTCTTCCTAATATTCTTCATTAATGTTTCTCTGACACTCAATCCTAATGAAATGTACCAAAGCAACATTAAAATATAATACTTTAGAAAAAAATTGGGCTATATATTTGCACTTTAGGGGGGGGGGGTAAGGTATAGCAGGCCTGTTTCTCTGACCCTCAATCCTAATGAATTATCAAAAAATATTACGAAATTATAATACTTTATTTACCTAATTATGGAAACTACAGAGGTAATTTAAAAAATCTCTGCATTTTAGATATACAGAGGTAATTTAAAAATACCTCGGTATTTTAGAAATACAGAGGTACTTTAAAAATATCTCTGTATTTTAAAAATACAGAGGCACTATAGAGGTACTTTTATCCGCAAATAGCGGATATTGGCGAATAACTCACTTTATTGTTTGTTAAGTATTTGATTTTAGTTATTTTAATTTGTTTTGTCTTTTATTGAATTTTATTTAATTTTTGGCGGTTTTTTCATTTGTTTTGTTGTACTTTCCTTGCTTGTTTTTTGTTTTTTGTTTTTTCCTTGATCATATTATTTTATTCGTGCTGAAGAAGAGATAAGATTGTTCTCTCGAAATATTCGCTTTCTGTGTTTTCTTGATTATTTTCATTTGTCTTTTAAAAACCCCATTTTTGATCGTTTTTTTTCTTTATGAGGTACTTTACCCCCATCCCTCCCATAATGTGCAAATATATAGCTCGAATTTGTTGGTTAAACAAACATCGATAAAAAATCCGGTTATACTTAGGTTCTACATAGACAAAGAATATTAGGTAGTGGATATTTCATACAAGCACCCCTTTTTTCTAGAATTTCAACAAACAAAATTTTGAGATTTCGAAAATTTTGAGATAATGGAGAAACAAGATCATAAATACATACTGTTTCGAATATTTATGGCATGTAGCCAATAACAGGGCCCTTAGCCAATAATTCGGCCAACACATGATTAAAATTGGTAGACACAGAATTTAAGTTTAGAAAAGGTCTCAAGGAGAAGTCACTGCTGAATTATTTTATTTTTTCGCCTAATATTTTAATAAATAAACAGAATTAACTTTATGTAAGGCTAAGTGGCTTTTTCTCCCTGTCGAACGTTGACCACATGGCTACTTGAAATTTCAGCTGTTGTAAAAGTAGCTCTCACTTCTCCCAGTAAGAAGTTTTTGAACTATATTATCCCGAATTCCTTGCATTACTAGAAGGGCAGCTTGGGCTTTTGTACCGTCATTTGTTTAGAGAATTCTGGGTCGAAGCTCTATTATGACGTTACTTCCACCATGCGTTTGTTTAAAAAAAAGTCTCTCTGAGGTGGCAAAAGGAAGCAATGCTAGTGCATTGGCCAAGCTTATGACATCATAAATTTTCTAGATTTTACGAGTATTACGAGTATAAAAAAAAAACTAAAAAAAAGGAAAAAACTGAAAAATAAGCTAAAATAAAGGTAAAAACCAATAAAAAACTAAAAAAAAACTGAAAAAACTAAAAAAAGGCAAAAACTACAAAAAAAAACTAAAAACTAATAAAAAAAGTAAAAAAGCTAAAAAACTAAAAAACTAAAAAAACTAAAAAAAAGGTAAAAAACTAAAAAAAATAAAAAATAAAAAAAAATAAAAAAAAGGAAAAAACTGAAAAATAAGCTAAAATAAAGGTAAAAACCAATAAAAAACTAAAAAGAAAAAAAGGAAAAAACTAAAAAAAATTTTCATCTAAAAAACTAAAAAAACTAAAAAAGGTAAAAACTAAAAGAACTAAAAAAGAAAAAAAATAAATGACGACACTCAAAGAGAAAGCGACCAGGACAAAAGGAATGTTCGATTAGCAATCAACAAAGCACCGGGACACAGGGAGTATAAATGACGACCAGGACATAAGTAAAAAAAAAAACTAAAAAAACTAAAAAGAAGGTAAAAACTACAAAAAAACTAAAAAGAAAAAAACTAAAAAAAGGCAAAAACTACAAAAAAAACTAAAAACTAATAAAAAAGCTAAAAAACTAAAAAAACTAAAAAAAGGCAAAAACTACAAAAAAAACTACAAACTAATAAAAAAAATAAAAAAGCTAAAAAACTAAAAAAAACTAAAAAAACTAAAAAAAGGTAAAAAACTAAAAAAACTAAAAACTAAAAAAAAACTAAAAAAAAGGAAAAAACTGAAAAATAAGCTAAAATAAAGGTAAAAACCAATAAAAAACTAAAAAAAACTGAAAAAACTAAAAAAAGGCAAAAACTACAAAAAAACTAAAAACTAATAAAAAAAGTAAAAAAGCTAAAAAACTAAAAAAAATAAAAAAACTAAAAAAAGGTAAAAAACTAAAAAAAATAAAAAATTAAAAAAAACTAAAAAAAAAGGAAAAAACTGAAAAATAAGCTAAAATAAAGGTAAAAACCAATAAAAAACTAAAAAGAAAAAAAGGAAAAAACTAAAAAAAATTTTCATCTAAAAAACTAAAAAAAACTAAAAAAGGTAAAAACTAAAAGAACTAAAAAAGAAAAAAATAAATGACGACACTCAAAGAGAAAGCGACCAGGACAAAAGGAATGTTCGATTAGCAATCAACAAAGCACCGGGACACAGGGAGTATAAATGACGACCAGGACATAAGTAAAAAAAAAAAATAACAAAACTAAAAAGAAGGTAAAAATTACAAAAAAACTAAAAAGAAAAAAAACCTAAAAACTAATAAAAAAACTAAAAAATCTAAAAATCTAAATAAACTAAAAAAGAAAAAAAAGGAAAAAAATAAAGGAGAAAAACAAAACTAAAAAACGAATGTATATACAGACCGGGACACCGGGATACAAATGACGACCGGGACACAGGGAATATAAATGACGACCGGGACACAGGGACACAACTACAACGGGGACACCGGGGGAAACAGGGGGATATAAATGACGACCGGGACACCGGGACAGGGAATGGTCGATTAGCAATCACCATCAACAAAGCTCAAGGGCAATCATTAGAATCATGAGGTATAGATCTGAATACAGATTTCCCATGGACCATTATATGTTGCATGTTCAAGAGTCGGTAAACCTGACAATCTATTTATATGCAAAGACAATGGGACAGCAAAGAATGTTGTATATTCGCAAGTTTTACGTAGTTAAAACCATATATATATATATATATATATATATATATATATATATATATATATATATATATATATATATATATATATATATATATATATATATATATGTATATATATATATATATATATATATATATATATATATATATATATATATATATATATATATATATATATATATATATATATATATATATATATATCTATATTCACAGGTGGGACATAGGGACACAACTACAATGGCGCGTAACTATTATGGCGCGTAACGACTTACGCGCGCGGGGGGGCTTGGGGGTTGGCGCGAAGCGCCCCCACCAACTAGGTGTTGGGGTGGCGCGAAGCGCCACCCCAACAGCTAGTAATGAATATGAAATCATTCACGTGATTTTTTCTAAAATTAAGGCTATTAAGTGTAGTCAGCCGAAGGGTTCAGGTCCTGCCCCTGATCTACCAAAATATTGCCATACCCTATTGCCGGGCCTGCGCTCCACTTTGGGAATCACGGCTGTAAAATTTTCAGGAACAATCCTCTGATATGACTGTAGGTTTACAACTATAGCCTACTGTATGTTTGATATTGATAGTAATCTTCAACTGTGTGCTATTTAATTGTAGGCATATATTAATCAGTTATACCAAATAAAACTTGCAGTTGTAGTTATAAGTTTATGTTAATTACTAGTTGTATGCTCATGTTTAGTTTTATATTTTTGCTTTCTTATATTTTGAGAATTTTTGTATTTCTGTCTTCAACTAATTTTGATTATATGTAATAGAGTAAAACTACATGAAAATAAAATTTTTCTGCTCTCTGGACATGCTTTAGGTCTATTCATACCTAAAAAAAACCTTGTCAAACCGTGGAATATCTGATAACTGTCTTTTGGTTGTTTCAAAATTATGAAATCTTTAGGTCTGTACCGCTTTTTCGTCGGTTTTGTTATGTTGAATCGTGAAAACAAAAAAACATAACTAATAAGTTAAACTTACTGGTGGTTTTTGTACACTAAAAACTCAAACATCAGCGGCCTGTTGATTCACCAAAACGAATACACCATAAAAGGAAATCTGCCGTCTTAAGCTCTTTGGTACCATGTGATTTTATTTTATTCTTTGCTAATCTTTCGCCCATGTTTTCCTGCTAATCTTTCCTTACCAGGGGATAAGCGCACAGGACTTGAAATCTTTTGTACGTGAGGACGGGGGTTCGAGTTCTGGTTGCACTAGTTTTTGGTTTGGAATGGAAATCAGCTGTGCAACTCTGTAAGTTCCGCGAAGATCCGAACCTGCACTGAATGGTTACTTAGAGAACTCTGGAGGAAAAACACGAGAAGCATCCGATGGTTTGTATCCAACCCCGTAGTACACGCCCGGCCGTACACGAGCCAGAGAATCAGGAGGTTGGTGCATTCGTTACTCAGACTATTGTCAGCCACGTGTACAAAACTAGATGCCAACATCCAAAAAAACTAAATAGATGCACATGGAGGTTTTTTTTCACTATGAACTAAATTTCCCATTCTTTCGATTTTTACGCCACTTGGTATCTACCAAGTGACACGAAGCGACGATGAAATTTACCAGTGATATCTACCAGTGACATAATCTAGGACGATGAAATTTGGCCGGCGTATCAGGAACCAGACCAGATTAAATTAGAAATTGTCGTTTCGCCGATTCGACCATCAGAGGGGGGGGCAGTGGGGGGACGGTTAAATCGGAAAAATTAGAACAAATATCATATTTTTAACTTACGAACGGGTGATCAGATTTTAACGAAATTAGATATTTAGAAGAATATCGTGTCTCAGAGCTCTTATTTGAAATCCTGACTAGATCCAATGACATTGAGGGGAGTTGGGGGGCCTAAAATCTTGGAAAACGCTTAGAGTGGAGGGATCGGGATGAAAGTTGGTGGGAAAAATAAGTGGAAGTCCAAGATACATGATTGATATAACTGGAACGGATCCACTCTATTTGGGAGAGTTGGGGGGGGGATAATTCTGAAAAATTGGAAAAACTGAGGTATTTTTAACTTACGAACGAGTGATCGGATCTTAATGAAATTTCATATTTAGAAGGACCTCGTAACTCAGATCTCTTATTTTTAGTCCCAACCGGATCCAGTGTCATTGGGGGGGGGGAGTTGGGGAGACCGGAAATCTTGGAAAACACTTAAAGCGGAGAGATCAGGATGGAATTTGGTGGGAAGAATAAAAACAAGTCCAAGTTACGTGATTGACATAACCAGACCGGATCCGCTCTCTTTGGTGGAGTGGGGGGGGAGTAATACGGAAAAATAGAAAAATGAGGAATTTGTAAATTACGAACGGGTGATTAGATCTTAATGGAATTTGATATTTAGAAGGATCTTGTGCTTTAGAGCTCTCAATTTTAAATCCCGACTAGATCCGGAGACACTGAGGAGAGTTGGAGGGGGAAACCGGAATTCTTGGAAAACGTGAAAATTTAGGTATCTTTATTTTACGAATGGGTGATCGGATCCTAATAAACTTGATATATAGAAGGATCTTGAGTTTCAGATGCTCCATTTTCAATTCGAGGGGGCTGGAGGGGGAAATATAAATATTGGAAACTGGAAATCTTGAAAAACGCTTAGAGTGGAGAGATAGGGATGAAACTTGATGGGAAGATTAAGCACAAGCTATAGATACGTGATTAACATAATTAGAACGGATTCGTTCTCTTTGGGGGAGCTGGGGGGTGTTAATTTGGAAAAATTAGAAAAATTCAGGTATTTTTAACTTAAGAACGGATGACCGGATCCTAATAAAATTTGAGATTTAGAAGGAATTCATGTCTCACTGCTCTTATTTCAAATCCTGACCAGATCTGTTGACATTGAGGGCAGTTGGAGGGGGAAACTAGAAATCTTGGAAAACACAGAGTGGAGAAATTGGGATGAAACTTGGTGGGTAGAATAAGCAAATGTCGTAGATACGTGATTGACGTAACCGTATTGGATCCGCTTTCTTTGGGGGAGTTAGGGGTGGGGTTCAGTGCTTTGGCAAGTTTGGTGCTTCTGGAAGTGCTAGGACGATGAAAATTGATAGGCGTGTCAGGGAGCTGTAAAGATTGACTTGATAAAGTCGTTTTCCCCGATTCGACTATCTGGGGGGGGGGCTGAAGGGAGAGAAAAAATTAGAAAAAATGAGGTACTTATAACTTACGAGTGGGTAATCGGATCTTAATGAATTTTTATATTTAGAAGGACTTCGGGACTCTGAGCTTTTATTTTAAATCCCGACCGGCATTAAGCCTCTGATTTTCCTTTTAAATCAATCTATTGATTCTTAGAATTTTGCTAGAGCTCTTGCCTCTTCTGGCCTCGTCACAAGTGCCATATGAGCTCTTAGCTCTTGCTTTTATATGAATATGTTTCTGTAATTTCCCCTTGGCCAATTCAAACAATCAAATTTTCGTTTCAGCGCTCTTGATACCTTTAAGTCACTATCAACAGTTTTATAGCGAAGATGGGTGATTTAGTTCTAAGCTCGGAAATGAACTACACAATCGAATTTAGCTGGATTTCATTCTACTAGGTCTACTCTATTTTGTTGAGGTAGCCCCTACAGCAAAGGCATATACGCGGTAATGCACGTTCCTATCTTCTCCTTGAAGATATTTTGAGCACGTCATGTGTTGTGAATTTCTTCTTGCCCCTCCCCCTCCCCCTTTGTACGTGCACAATGGCGAATTTTTACCGATGACGGTCCGTACTTGCGGTAGGCATGTAGGAGACCTATTTTTTTGGTGTTTCGTACGCATGAATCAATCAGTAAACTTACAATGCGCGAACAGTTTACTAATGTAACTTTCAATGATTAAATAAAAATAATTTTCGTATGAAAATATTTTATTTTGGTTTAATCTGATTGAATACCAAGTAATAAACGACACTATTAGGAAATGAATCAATGCTCCAACGCTAGCTCCTCTTCTGATCACGTCTCTTCGTGGTAGTGTTATGGGTCCCATCTGTGAGACAACCCTGTATTACTCTATAGATACCTTTGCTGTGAAGTAACTTGATCTGTCACGTTGCGCCATTGGCGTACATTTGCTTGCTTGAGAAGCATTAGACGATGATACTCTACTAATGTCCTTTCTTTGTCTTGTAACTCATGGACACACCATAAGGCAATCTAACGATGAAACTGCAAAAAAAAAAAAAAAAAAGTAAGAGAAACATTTTCTTCAACAAAGTACCTGGAAAATGTTTTCAAATTGGTGTTGCCAAATGAAGACCTGGCTCAGTATTGTCATTTAGCGTGTTTCTGACTTATTTCCGTTAACTGGCTGTACTAATTAGATCTATATTACGATCCTGCAAGGTTTTAACAAATGTCGTTACCTTTTACAAGGCTACTGACTTACAGTACAAAGAAAACCGTGAAATCTGTAGGTTGAATTTGGCAATAGAAACCACTTATCAGTAGATGCTTCTTAGGTCTGGAGGTGCCCAGAGAAAAATAATTAGAGCACCCGCTTCCGATTCAAATATTAGATATTCATTTCCCCCTATTGCCCTCGATTTCCAAGTCTGATCAATTTTCAGTCTTGTCTCATATTTCCGTCTGGCTCTTTCCGTGGTCATGAATATTAAATGGAAAATAAATCAGCTTCGCTAGCCAGCTCACCAATAATATATGTTGGGGTCATTTGATGTTGGAAATCCGTTTTACTTATATAATGAGCCAAATGGGAAATGGAAAAATGGATTTAGCCCATTTCTAAAGCTTATTAAGCTTAAGAAAACTGCTTGACAAATAATGTCACGTAACACCATTTAGATTTCTACAGACGTTGTTCCCGCCGATGTTCAGTATTAGATGAATCCGCTGATTGTTGAAATATCTTTGTCAAGCAAACATTCAAATATCAGATGGCGTAATTTTTCAGCCAAGTTGTGGCAAATTATTTCAAAATTTGAAGCAGTTCACCAAGTTCTTAAACACATGTATTTAGCTTAAGGAGTAAATGCATAAAAAACCATAGGACCTTATGGACATTATTTCAAGTAAACAGAATGGAACTGATAATGCGTAATTTTTTTTTTTTTATAGCTAAACGATGTCAACATGGAAATTCAAGCTATTGTGTTAGAGGTTGGTCACATTGTTTTCATTGCCTGCATAATGACTGAACTTAAAAGTAACATGGAAGGTTATTTGCATAAATGGGCAGGTTATACGAAAAGATACCGTCGGAAATATTTTATCTTGTCAGAAGGGAGCCTGTCTTATTGTAAGAGAAGATCCCGTCTTTTTCAGGTATCGCTTAAACTGGAAGGAGCCAGAATCGATTTTGATCCTAACAATTTTGACAACACGTTTGTTGTAGCAAATGAAAAGATTAAGCTTGTTTTGAAAGCGAAAAATCAGACAAATAGACAGCAATGGGTAGATTCCATTGGACTTAAAATTAAACACCTGAACTCTGACAAATTAGAGGAATCAGCAACTGAAAAGATGATTAGCAATCTTAAAAATAAGGGACTGATGCGTCATGATGCCATAAATAGTGAAAAAGAATTATTAAGTCAAGAACAGCAAGACATTGAAGAAATAGAGCAAAGACAGCAGAATACCGAAAGAGAAGCAAATGCATTGACGCCAGAATCACCAAATGCCTTTGAAGAAACATCTTCAGAGTCTAGCGATCACTTTTATGACGCTAATGAAGACGCTAAGTTTGAGGTGAAGACTCCTTGTAGTAAAGAAAGCATATCAAGAAGCGCATTGCAAGCCCAAGATCGTTGTAAAAAGTTAGTTGAAATGGAAGTGAATTCAAGCAGTAGTAATAAAGAAAGTGAAGATGAATTAAAAGTAACAGACCAATTGATTGAACCAACTGAACAAGCCCAGGTTGTCTCGATTAAAAGTAGACGAATGTTTCAAAGTGATGTCTGTCCTGCTGCTACAAGCCTAGCTAAAAAGCCCCAAAGAAGAAGTCGAATACCTGACAAGCCCGATCTAAGCTTAAACCTATGGAAAATTATAAAACAAAATTGGAGAAAATCACTATTCAGTATCAAACTGCCAGTTAATATCAATGAACCTTTATCTATGTTACAAAGGTTAACTGAAGAGTACCAATATAGTGACATATTGGACACAGCTGCGGGGAAATCAGACAGTTGTGAACAATTAGCCTACGTAGCTGCATTTGTTGTTTCTTGTTACGGGACGACAAGTTTTCGAACCACGAAGCCTTTTAATCCCTTACTGGGAGAAACATATGAATGGGATAGAACAGATGATCTTGGATGGAGATGTGTCTCGGAACAGGTATGTCGTAGGCCACGTACTTCTGCTCAATATTGCGAGAGTAAAAATTGGGTTTGCCACCAAGAATTTTCGGTAGACGATACATCGAGCTATACATCGATAAAATTCGAACCGAAAGGAGACACTCATTTAAAATTCCCCGCTACTGGAAACCATTATGTATGGGGTAGAGTTAAAGCTACAGCACACAATATATTCTATGGTAAGCTATGGATTGACCATTATGGTAAACTGGAAATTATGAATCATAAAACTGGAGAAAAATGTTTGCTAAAATTTGAGCAGCATAAATATCGCAGTCAGTTGGAGGGGAAACAAGTTACTGGTAGAGTTTTTAATACAAAAGATGAAGCTGTTTGGTCCCTTAATGGAACCTGGGATAAAAAATTTGAAGCAGAAAACGTAGCCAAAGAGCCCTTTAATCAAAAGAAACATGTACTTTGGTCGGCTAAATTTCCACCTAAAGAGGCTGAAAAGTATTATAATTTCTCAGAATTTGCCTGTCAGATGAACGAGATAGAAGACGGGGTTGCCCCAACTGATAGCAGAAATCGACCTGATCAAAGACTCATGGAAGAAACTCATTGGGATGAAGCCACTATGAAGAAGTTTTGGCTAGAGGATAGACAAAGGAAAATTAGGAAACAAAGAGAGGTAGAGTCTTGGCCTGAGTACGAACCAGTTTGGTTCAAGAAAAAAATGGATCCTGTAACTAATTCATTAATGTATTTTTATAAAGGTGGCTATTGGGAATGTAAGGGAAATAAAGACTGGACTATCTGCCCCAAAATTTTCCATTTTGGTTCCTAGTGATAAATTTCGTTGGGTCAAAATTGAGTCACTTTTCTTACGCACAGCCTTGGAGGGGGGGGGTTAAGTTGCTTTTGACCCTTGGTCCGAAAAATAAATTATTTTTATTAATTTCTATTGCCCTTTATCTTTTCATTTATTTTATTAATTTGATATAGTTAGCTTACCACTACTGCCTATTCACCATGAATATGAGGCCATCCTTTTGCTCGGGAGACAGTTGGGTGCCCATGCAAATGGAGTTGTAGCATCACTCGCAGGTAGTTTCAGCCTTTGTCATTCAAAGCTGGACTGTTATATTGATGAGTCATGAAGCTGTTAGTACTATGTGTTCACATATTGAGAACACTCTTTCAAAATACACAGAAAATTTAGCCTTTGTAGCAAAATGAAATATTGAAAGCAATTTGGCAGATTTTGTCGATTTTGTCGATTTGCAGATTTTAACTGAATGGACCATTTTATTCTGACACTTTCTTAGGCATAAAATATAGCTATATTTGTAAGGCATGTGTATCTCATAAACCACTTTAAATTAACAAAAAATGCCATTACTATAATTAAAATTAAGAACTAAAATTATACCAAAAAAGGGTTGACGCTATTACCAAAGTTGTATTAAATCCTATTACTTACTTCTATTAAATCCTATTATCTACTGAATGTTATACTTTTCATACAATGCTGCACTCACAAGTGGTTAAATTATTTATTTTATGAAGTGTACCCAGATGTCTGTCAAAATAAACTGTGAACTCAACCCCCTTCAACTTAACCTAGGTTACAACTCAATCATCATGGATGGTTAGGTAAAACAAGGCTAGCAAAAGTTGAATGAAGGTAAAAATAAATGAGAATTCAGCTGAATAGGAGTTGACTTGCATTGGGCAGAATTGAATCTAATTTAACTTAGACCGGACTGAATATAAGGGGGGCTGAGATGAATGCATGGTGTGTAAAAAAAATAGCTGTGATGAATGGATTTTACTGTAGCGTATGCTTCAGAAGATAGAAATGGACATTTAGCTGTATCTCTCAGTACCGTTGCTTTAGAAAAAAGAACCCCTCCGTGAAAAATGAAAAAAATAAAAAAAAATGAAAAAATGAAAAAAGAAGTTTGAATTGGTGCTTATTAAAGTCGTTCAACAATAGCAGAAGTTAATAATTAATCCTATTAAATTTACGAACATCGCAATTTGAACATCTAGCTTGCTATAGACAGAAACCAAGAAATATAAACCTATGATTTGAAACTTTAACTCAAAATCTTAATTAAAATGATTTTAAAAGATGATTTGGATTTGCAAAATGTAGATGCTGCAGGTATTTTCAAAAATGCTTTAAGACAACTAAGTGCGCAGCTATTAGTAGTACCAGCATTGTGAATTTTCTGACACGGTACCTTCTTCGAATACCGGTCCAGACATTTTTTTTCAAGCTTCATCAAAACGTATGTGTTATCAATTTTCTTCGAGACGCAGGTGCATGCTATGTAATAGGGAAATGTCATCTAATAGATGCAGGTGGTTGCAGTGTTAATTACTTAAAAAACCTGCAAGGGCCAGGAAAAAAACCTTCAGGGTTCTCCCAAGTAGGGAAACTTCAAGACACTGTGCCCCTAGCAACCAATCCCATTGGGGGCCTAGCATCCAATTCCAACAGGGGCCCTAGCAGTCAATTCCAACGGGACCCCTAGTAAGCAATTCCATTAGGAGTCTTATCATCCAATGCCACCGGAGGACTAGCAGTCAGATCCACCGGGGGCCATAACATTCAATTCCACCAGGGTCCTAGCAGCCAATTCAAGCCTTTGTCTGTGATTTCATGATTTTTTAAATCAAGTAATCCGTAATAATTCGGGATCTTCTACAAAATCTTTCGATCAACAGAATCGGATACCTTTTCAAAATCAATAAAACGTGTATATATTTTGTCCCACTTCCTGGACTCTTCGACCGTTAGTCTAAGAATGAAAATAAGATCAGAGCAAGACCTACCAAGTCGAAAGTTGAATACCCTCCAGTAGTCACAGAATTGCGCCTCACCCTTCTTGAAGAGTTTGGCCAGTGTACCCCTTTTCCAATCTTTTGAGACTGTTTCATTATTCGAGACAACGACTAGGGGAGCAGTTTAAACAGTTATCCAGGCTCGAAGGGATGTGTTCAGCATCTCTGCCGTGATCCCATCTACTCTGGATCCACGTCTATTTTTCAAGTTTTTCATAGCTGTCGTCACTTCTTTGGAGCTGGGAGGGGGGAGGGGTCAGCAATCATGTTAATCAGTAGTGATTTAGAGTTAATGAGCATACAATGCAAAGAATTAGAACAATCAATTGGGACGATTTAATCAAAATTTTGCAGAGGATAAAAATAAGATTTAGATAAGCGAAAATTTTGTTTAAATTTAACCTGAAATTTGAGAGTCAAAGAGGGGGTACTAAGCAAGATTTTTCACTTTTGCGTGATTTAGGCCATAACTGTCACTTTCCCCGAAGGCCTAGGGGCAAATGATTTTTTCGTTGTTTACATATAGTATTTTCTATAGAGAGAGGGGATCTGCTTACTCTAGTAACTGATAGAAACTAAACAGCAACTAAAACCGTTCACACCATGTATGTTAATACGGATTACCTTTGATTCAGAAAGTTAAACGAATGATTCACATACTGTAGAGTGACGTTCCTTACTTTTGTAGATGAACAGAGAGGGTTGTTACTTCGGTATAACTTTCTTCACTTCTTTCATAAGATGAAGCAAAATGGACTTTTCATTATCGCAGATGTTTCACAGGTTTTGGACCGATTTTTTCACATCTTTTTAAAATTTGCGATGGAAACACTGTGGTGATAGCTTTATCTTTTCTGTGAAGTGATGCTGACTTGAAAGTTAGAAAAGGACAAGATCTATCGTTTTCATACTTGCTTTAACTTTTGCTGAAGCAGATACGACAGAAGAACCACAATTCTCCTAAAACGAACGTAGGAATATATTGAGAGCTGCCACCTTCTCATCCTGTTTGGGACTGTTTTTACACTCAGTTTGACAGCTCTTTTGTTGGTCTCCGGGTACTCTTTTTTTTGTCAGTGCCTTGTTCAGCTTGATTTTCATATTTTCCTTTATCTCTGAGTTTCTTTCCTCGGTCTAGTGATACGAAAATGTATGGGTCTGGTATCTTCGTAAGTAAGATTGGGCTCAGTTTCTGTTTCCTGTGTATGCTGTGTTTTCAAAGTACCTGCTTCTGCTCTGTTCATTCAAAAAAAAAAAAAAAAAACAGAACAGAAACAGTTAAGCTGTTCCTATATTCCTATTCTGTTCATTTTTGTTTTTATAATAGCTATTTTGTCCTGCTTCTGTTTTTTTTCACCTACTTTTCTTTTGTTCCTGATTTTATTTTAATTCAACGAAAATGTGATGTTTGGGAATTTCATACTTATAAAATAGTGTTTTAAATCGTAACTTTAAAATGTAAAGAAGCGTGATTACACATTTCTATTATAAAGACCGTCGGTTTTCTTCTTTCATTAATCTGCATAAATGTAGTAGCCCAAAACTTACAAAATCCTGAGAAAGGAGGGCGAAAATTGCATTTTCTTGTATTTACATCTTTAAATATTAGTAGATCTTGAGTTTCCAAGTGGGGGGGGGGGTTGGCTTTTACTTCGGGAATTGACCACGAAAACAAGCCTACACAATCAAAAGCATACCGACTCGTATTCTTAAAAAAAAAGTTTGAAGTGTTAACAATTTCAAACATATACGAGTGTCCCGGTCGTCATTTATATTCCCTGTGTCTCGGTCGTCATTTGTGTCCCGGTGTCCCGGTCTATAATTTCGTCAGTCGACAAACAACTTCATGACGACACACAGCTCAATCCTTGTAATGACGTCAGTCGACACACAAACATGACGTCAGTCAACAGACACACAAACAAACAGGGTAAGTCAGTCGACGGCCAACCTACCATCTTCAAAGATACCACGATAGGAGGACTCTACACCGTTCACACAAATAAACATGAATGCTTCTTTCTACGCCTGCTTTTGGTGAATGTACCCGGTCCGACATCCTTTGAGTATTTGAGAACTGTAAACGGTTCTATACATGACACTTACCGTAGTGCATGCCAAGCTCTGAATTTATTGGAGAATGACCAACACTGGGATAACTGTATCAATGACACGTGCGAAACGTCAACCCCAAGTCAAATTCGTGCATTGTTTGGCATCATTTTAACAACTTGCTCTCCATCAGCTCCTACAGAGTTATGGGAAAAATATAAGTCAAAAATGTCCGAAGATATACTCCATCGAAAACAGTTAGAGACGTCAGATATGACTTTTGATTTTACATCAGAAATTTATAACTACACTTTAGTTATTATAGAAGATTTGTGCGTGCGTATGGCAAACAAACCTCTTCAGAATTTGGGAATGCCTTCACCTAACCGTATCGCTGCTGTTTCGACATGTGTAGAATTGGATCGTGAACAAAGTTACAGTACGAGTGATCTATTGTCGTATGTACAAAATAACATTTCCAAGTTAACGTCGGAACAAAAAGACATTTATGATACGATAGACTCAATTTCAGGACGTATACAACTACCTGCTGATTTCTGTAATTTAGTGACGTCCAAAAATGAATTGATTGAAAAAGTAAATGCCTTCACCTAACCGTATCGCTGTTGTTTCGACACATAAAGAATTGGATCGTGAATAAAGTTAAAGTACGAGTGATCTATTGTCGTATGTACAAAATAACATTTCCAAGTTAACGTCGGAACAAAAAGACATTTATGATACGATAGACTTAATTTCAGGACGTATACAACTACCTGCTTATTTCTGTAATTCAGTGACGTCCAAAAAATGAATTGATTGAAAAAGTATTTCCGAATATTCTAAAAAATTATAAAAATAATAAATGGCTAAGTGAAAGAGCGATTCTCGCACCCAAAAATATAGACGTCCACGAAATCAACAATATTGTTTTGACCAAGATTCGAGACCAGGCAGTCCTTTACAAGTCAGTCGACACAGTTTTGGAACCAAATGAAGCGGTTAATTACCCATCTGAATTTTTAAATTCCATAGATCTTTCAGGGTTTCCACCACACGTGCTACAACTAAAAATAGGCGTACCAATAATACTTTTAAGAAATATCAACCCAACAAAACTTTGCAATGGCACGCGACTTGCCGTAAAAAAAACAATGGAAAACCTAATAGAGGCCACAATCTTGACAGGGCCTTTTGAGGGTGAGGCTGTTCTTATTCGTCGCATTCCATGATTCCAACGGATCTGCCTTTTCAATTTAAAAGATTGCAATTCCCAATTCGATTAGCATTTGCAATCACCATTAACAAAACTCAAGGTCAATCATTAGAAAAATGTGGTATAGATCTTAATACTGATTGTTTTTCCCATGGACAATTGTACGTTGCATGTTCGAGGGTCGGTAAACCTGACAATCTATTTATATGCAGCGACAATTGGACAGCGAAGAATGTTGTATATTGGCAAGTTTTACGCAGTTAATTTGTATTGTATCTATCTATCTATCTATCTATATAAAAACGAGTTGTGTGTATGCATGTTTGTTTGTTTGTAAAAAGAGCGTTTGCATATGACGTCATTATTAGTACATACGGCTTTGTATATGCACAGACAATGGGAAAGCCAAGAATGTTGCATATTCGCAATTTTTATGTAGTTTAACTCCTGCAGACGAAATGAATGCTTACCTGAAAAATTATAATTTATGGGCACACGTAAAAATATTAAAATTAACTACAAATATGCGTGTCCGATTGCAAAACGATGACTCTGGTCAAACATTTTCAGATCAATTGCTGGCAATTTGAAACGGAAAGCTCCCAGTAGTGGGAAAGCCAAAAATGTTGTATATTCGCAATTTTTACGTAGTTTGAAACACATATATAATTCTATCTATATTCACAGGTGAGACACAGGGACACAACTACAATGGCGCGTAACTAATATGGTGCGTGACGACTTACGCGCGCGCGGGGGCTTGGGGGGCGCGAAGCACCCCACCAACTAGGTGTTGGGGTGGCGCGAAGTGCCACCCCAACAGCTAGTTTTTATATATATATATAGAAAGATAGATATGACGTCATGTTTGTCGACTGACGAAATTACAGATCGGGACAACGGGACACCAATGAAGACCGGGACACCGGGACACGGGATATAAATGACGACCGGGACACTCAAAGAGACATTACAGACTGGGACACCGGGACACAAATAACGACCGGGACAGTCATTATAAGATGACACTACAGACCGAGACACTCAAAGAGAAATTACAGACCGGGACACCGGGACAAGAGAAATTACAGACTGGGACACCGGGACACAAATGAAGACTGGGACACAGGAAATATAAATGACGACCACGACACAGGGACACAGCTACAACGGAGACGCCGGGGAGCACAGGGGGGATATATAAATGACGACGGGGACACAGTGAATGTTCGATTAGCAATCACCATCAACAAAGTTCAAAGGCAATCATTAGAATAATGAGGTATAGATCTGAATACGGATTGTTTTTCCCATGGACAATTATATGTTGCATTTTCAAGAGTCGGTAAACCTGACAATCTATTTATATGCACAGACAATGGGACAGCGAAGAATGTTGTATATTCGCAAGTTTTACGTAATTAAAAACATATAAATATCTATCTATATTCACAGGTGGGACACAGGGACACAATTGCAATGGCGCGTAACTAATATGGCGCGTAACGACTTACAAGCGCGAGGGGGCTTGGGGGGGGCGCGAAGCTCCCCCAACAACTAGGTGGTTGGCCACCACCACCATTATAACTAGCCACCACCTAGCTAGTCTATCTATCTATATATATAAATATAAATAAGTTGTCTGTGTGTCGAGTGACGTCATGTTTGTGTGTCGACTGACGTCATGTTTGTCGACTGACGAAATTACAGACCGGGACATCGGAACACAAATGACGACCGGGACACCGGGACATAGGGAATATAAATGACGACCGGGACACTCAAAGAGAAAGCGACCGGGACACAAGGAATGTTCGATTAGCAATCACCATCAACAAAGCACCGGGACACAAATGACGACCGGGACACAGGGAATATAAATGACGACCAGGACATAAGTAAAAAAAAAACTAAAAAAAACTAAAAAAAAGGTAAAAACTACAAAAAAACTAAAAAGAAAAAAACTAAAAACTAATAAAAAAAACTAAAAAAGCTAAAAAACTAAAAAAACTAAAAAGAAAAAAAAGAAAAAAAGGAAAAAAAACTGAAAAATAAAGGAGAAAAACAAAACTAAAAAAAATGAAAAAAAAATAAAAAAAAATTAAAAAGGTAAAAACTACTAAAAGAACTAAAAAAACAAGTAAAAACCAAAAAAAACTAAAAAGTAAAAAAGGGGAAAAACACAAAAATTTAAAAAAAAGGGAAAAACTCAAAAATTTATTTCACCATATACCAATTCAAAAACGAATGTATATACAGACCGGGACACCGGGACACAAATGACGACCGGGACACAGGGAATATAAATGACGACCGGGACAGAGGGACACAACTACAACGGGGACGCTGAGGGGCAGAGGGAGATATATAAATGACGACGGGGACACAGGGAATGTTCGATTAGCGATCACCATCAACAAAGCTCAAGGGCAATCATTAGAATCATGAGGTATAACTAAAAAAAAACTAAAAAAAAGTGAAAAACTAAAAACTAAAAAAAAGACCAATTCCAAAACGAGTGTAAATACAGACCGGGACACCGGGACACAGGGAATATAAATGACGACCGGGACACAGGGAATATAAATGACGACCGGAACACAGGGACACAACTACAACGGGGACGCCGGGGGGCACAGGGGGATATATAAATGACGACGGCGACACAGGGAATGGTCGATTAGCAATCACCATCAACAAAGCTCAAGGGCAGTCATTAGAATCACAGGGACACAACTACAATGGCGCGTAACTAATGTGGCGTGTAATGACTTACGCGCGGGGGGGGGGGGGGCTTCGGGGGGCGAAGCGCCCCCCCAAAAGCTAGTAAATAAATATAAATAATTTGTTTGTTTGTGTGTTGCCTGACGTCATGTTTGTGTACCGACTGACGTCATTATAAGGATTGAGCATTATTCCGTCATGAAGTTGTTTGTCGACTTAAGTCATATTTGTCAACTGGCGAAATTACAGACCGGGATACAAATGACGACCGGGACACCGGGACAAAGGAAATATGAATGACGGCCGGGACACTCAAAGAGAAATTACAGACTGGGACACCGGGACACAAATAACGACCGAGACACAGGGAATATAAATGACGACCGGGACACAGGGATACAACTACAACAGGGACTTCGGGGGGGGGGGGCACACGGGGATATATAAATGACGACCGGGACACAGGGAATGTTCGATTAGCAATCACCATCAACAATGTTCAAGGCAAATCATTAGAATAATGAGGTATAGGTCTGAATACGGATTGTTTTTCCCATGGACAATTATATGTTGCATGTTCAAGAGTCGGTAAACCTGACAATCTATTATATGCACAGACAATGGGACAGCGAAGAATGTTGTATATTCGCAAGTTTTACGTAGTTAAAAACATATATATATATATATATATATATATATATATATATATATATATATATATATATATATATATATATACTATCTATATTCACAGGTGGGACACAGGGACACAACTACAATGGCGCGTAACTAATATGGCACGAAAAAAGCTAAAAAAAGAAAAAACCTAAAAAGATAAAAGCTTAAAAAAGGGAAAAAAATAAAAAAAGGTAAAAAACTAAAAGGAAAAAAAGCTAAAAAAAAACTAAAAAAGCTGCAAAACTAAAAAAAAAACTAAAAAAGAAACTATATCTATATATCTTCTATATATAAAAATAAGTTGTACGTCTGTTATGTCTGTTACAGTATGTCTGTTACGCCAGATTATATCTTCTATATATATAAAAATAAGTTGTATGTATTTTTTTGTTGAGGGTTTGCATACGTCGTCAGAAAAATAAAGAAGAAAAAGAAAACTGAAACTAAAAATGTAAAAACTGGGAATTACATAAATATTTCATTATATTTTGACAATAGATTAAAGTAATTCGAAAGCCTTAAAACAGATACTTACAATTTTGAGGTTTATTATAAATTGTTGAGCTTTAGCATGCTTGGCACGTAAAGATTTTTCCAATTGTCAATGTTAGAATGAGCATTGGTAAATTGAAAAACATTGCAAAAGATAGAATGTTACCAAAAAGCAAAACCAGGCTTGCGGTTCAAAGAGAAAGGGGCAGATTAGGATGTGCAATTTACGTCAACGAAGGTGTGTCGAGGAACTACCAGAGCAACGCGAAACCGGACTTGCTGCTGAAAGAGAAAGTAAAAAAAAGAAGGCTAGTCGTGGAATCACAAGAGCAACGTGAAAACAGGCTTGTGGCTTCAAGAGATAATGCCAAAAGAAAGCGTGCCGAGGAATCAAGAGAGCAACGTGAAAATTATCGCATGGCATTCAAGTACAGCCTAGTCGATGATTATAGTAGATGTGTTCAAATCAGGACTATGTCTAAAATTTGTCCCTACTGCAAGGCCTTGAAATTTAATGGTGAAACAATGGGGATGTGTTGCGCCTCAGGAAAAGTTAAACTTCCTCAACTGGCTGCACCCCCAGAGCCATTGAAGACTCTGCTTTTGTAGTTGTGTCACTGTGTCCCGGTCGTCATTTATATTCCCTGTGTCCCGGTCGTCATTTGTATCCCGGTGTCCCGGTCTGTATTACATTCGTTTTTTAGTTTTGTTTTTCTCCTTTATTTTTTCCTTTTTTTTCTTTTTTAGCTTATTAGATTTTTAGATTTTTTAGTTTTTTTATTAGTTTTAGTTTTTTTTTCTTTTTAGTTTTTTTGTCCCGGTCGTCATTTATATCCCCCTGTTTCCCCCGGTGTCTCCGTTGTAGTTGTGTCCCTGTGTCCCGGTCGTCATTTATATTCCCTGTGTCCCGGTCGTCATTTGTATCCCGGTGTACCGGTCTGTATATACATTCGTTTTTTAGTTTTGTTTTTCTCCTTTATTTTTTCCCTTTTTTTTTCTTTTTTAGTTTATTTAGATTTTTAGATTTTTTAGTTTTTTTTATTAGTTTTTAGTTTTTTTTTCTTTTTAGTTTTTTTGTAGTTTTTACCTTCTTTTTAGTTTTGTTAGTTTTTTTACTTATGTCCTGGTCGTCATTTATACTCCCTGTGTCCCGGTGCTTTGTTGATTGCTAATCGAACATTCCTTTTGTCCTGGTCGCTTTCTCTTTGAGTGTCGTCATTTATTTTTTTCTTTTTTAGTTCTTTTAGTTTTTACCTTTTTTAGTTTTTTTTAGTTTTTTAGATGAAATTTTTTTTTAGTTTTTTCCTTTTTTTCTTTTTAGTTTTTTATTGGTTTTTACCTTTATTTTAGCTTATTTTTCAGTTTTTTCCTTTTCTTTTTAGTTTTTTTTTATTTTTTATTTTTTTTTAGTTTTTTACCTTTTTTTAGTTTTTTTAGTTTTTTTAGTTTTTTTTTAGTTTTTTAGCTTTTTTACTTTTTTTATTAGTTTTTAGTTTTTTTGTAGTTTTTGCCTTCTTTTAGTTTTTTTCATTTTTTTTTTTAGTTTTTTATTGGTTTTTACCTTTATTTTAGCTTATTTTTCAGTTTTTTCCTTTTTTTTAGTTTTTTTTTAGTTTTTAGTTTTTTTAGTTTTTTACCTTTTTTTAGTTTTTTTAGTCTTTTTAGTTTTTTAGCTTTTTTATTTTTTTTATTAGTTTTTAGTTTTTTTGTAGTTTTTTGCCTTTTTTTTAGTTTTTTTAGTTTTTTAGCTTTTTTATTAGTTTTTAGTTTTTTTTTGTAGTTTTTGCCTTTTTTTAGTTTTTTTAGTTTTTTAGCTTTTTTATTATTTTATTAGTTTTTAGTTTTTTTTGTAGTTTTTGCCTTTTTTTAGTTTTTTCAGTTTTGACATCATCTGATCCAGTTTTTTCAGGTGACGTCACCTGATCCACGATCCACAGATCCACAGACAACTTATTTTTATATATATAGATAGTTTTTTTTTTTTTACTTATGTCCTGGTCGTCATTTATACTCCCTGTGTCCCGGTGCTTTGTTGATTGCTAATCGAACATTCCTTTTGTCCTGGTCGCTTTCTCTTTGAGTGTCGTCATTTATTTTTTTCTTTTTTAGTTCTTTTAGTTTTTACCTTTTTTAGTTTTTTTTAGTTTTTTAGATGAATTTTTTTTTTAGTTTTTTCCTTTTTTTCTTTTTAGTTTTTTATTGGTTTTTACCTTTATTTTAGCTTATTTTTCAGTTTTTTCCTTTTTTTTTAGTTTTTTTTTATTTTTTAGTTTTTTTAGTTTTTTACCTTTTTTTAATTTTTTTAGTTTTTTTAGTTTTTTTTAGTTTTTTAGCTTTTTTACTTTTTTTATTAGTTTTTGGTTTTTTTGTAGTTTTTGCCTTTTTTTAGTTTTTTCATTTTTTTTTTTAGTTTTTTATTGGTTTTTACCTTTATTTTAGCTTATTTTTCAGTTTTTTTCCTTTTTTTTAGTTTTTTTTTTAGTTTTTAGTTTTTTTAGTTTTTTACCTTTTTTTAGTTTTTTTAGTTTTTTTAGTTTTTTTAGCTTTTTTATTTTTTTTATTAGTTTTTAGTTTTTTTTGTAGTTTTTGCCTTTTTTTTAGTTTTTTTAGTTTTTTAGCTTTTTTATTAGTTTTTAGTTTTTTTTGTAGTTTTTGCCTTTTTTAGTTTTTTTAGTTTTTTAGCTTTTTTATTTTTTTATTAGTTTTTAGTTTTTTTTGTAGTTTTTGCCTTTTTTTAGTTTTTTTCAGTTTTGACATCACCTGATCCAGTTTTTTCAGGTGACGTCACCTGATCCAGTGACGGATCCTGTCGTCATTTGTGTCCCGGTGTTCCAGTCTGTGATTTCTCTTTGAGTGTCCCGGGCGTCATTTATATTCCTTGTGTCCCGGTGTCCCGGTCGTCATTTATATCCCCCTGTGCCCCCCGGCGTCCCCATTGTAGTTGTGTCCCTGTGTCCCGGTCGTCATTTATATCCCCTGTGTCCCGGTCGTCATTTGTATCCCGGTGTCCCGGTCTGTATATACATTCGTTTTTTAGTTTTGTTTTTCTCCTTTATTTTTTTCCTTTTTTTTTTTTCTTTTTTAGTTTATTTAGATTTTTAGATTTTTTAGTTTTTTTATTAGATTTTAGTTTTTTTGTAGTTTTTACCATTTTTTTAGTTTTTTTAGTTTTTTTTTTTACTTATGTCCTGGTCGTCATTTATACTCCCTGTGTCCGGTCGTCATTTGTGTCTCGGTGCTTTGTTGATTGCTAATTTATATTATATTTATATTTATATCTATATATATAAAAATAAGTTGTCTGTCCGTTACGCCAGATAATATCTTCTATATATATAAAAGAAAACAAACTAGAATGTAAAAACTGGAAATTGCATAAATATTTCGAAATATTTTGACAATAGATTAAAGTAATTCGAAAAAAGAAAAATGGTAAAAAACTAAAAAAAACTAAAAATAAAAACTAAAAAAAATTAAAAATTAAAAAAATTAAAAAAAGAAAAAAACCTAAAAAGAAAAAACGTAAAAAAATAAAAAAGATAAAAAACTAAAAAAAAAACTAAAAAAAGCTAAAAAACTAAAAAAAAAAATAAACTGGGAATCGCACAAATATTTCAATATATTTTGACAATAGATTAAAGTAATTCGAAAACCTTAAAACAGATACCCAAAATTATTATAAATTGTTGGAGCTTTAGCATGCTTGGCACGTAAAGATTTTTCCAAGTGTCAATGTTAGAATGAACATTGACAAATTGAAGAAAACAAATCAATAAACAGAAGAAACTAAAAAAAGAAAAACTAAAAAAGAAAAAAAACTAAGAAAAGAAAAAGCTAAAAAACAAAAAACAAAAACAAAAAGGAAACTGTTTCTATATATATAAAAATAAGTTGTATATATGCATGTTTGTTTGTTTGTGGGTTTGCATTTGACGTCATTATAAGTATATAAGGCTTTGTATATGACGTCATTATAAGATGACACTACAGACCGGGACACCGGGACACAAACCACGACCGGGACACCGGGACAGAGAGAATATAAATGACGACCGGGACGCTCAAAGAGAAATTACAGACTGGGATACCTGGACACAGGGACACAACTACAACGGGGACGCCGGGGGCACAGGGGGATATATAAATGACGACGGGGACACAGGGAATGTTGATTAGCAATCACCATCAACAAAGCTCAAGGGCAATCGTTAGAAAAATGCGGTATAGATATGAATACTGATTGTTTTCCCATGGACAATTATTATGTTGCATGTTCAAGAGTTGGTAAACCTGACTATCTATTTATATGGACAGACAATAGGACAGCAAAGAATGTTGTATATTCGCAAGTCTTACGTAGTTAAATATATATATATATATATATATATATAATATATATATATATATATATATATATATATATATATATATATATATATATATATATATATATATATATATATATATATCTATATATATAAAAATAAGTTGTCTGTGTGTGGATATGAGGATCTGTGGATCAGGTGACGTCATGTTTGTTCGCATATGACGTCTGAATTATTTCACACTAATACAAAAGAAGAAAAAAACTAAAAAAGGTAAAAACTACAAAAAAAACTAAAAAGAAAAAAAAACTAAAAAAGCTAAAAAACTAAAAAAAACTAAAAAAAGGTAAAAATCTAATAACTAAAAAAAAAACTGAAAAAAATAAAAAAAGGCAAAAACTACAAAAAAAATAAAAACTAATAAAAAAACTAAAAAAGCTAAAAAACTAAAAAAACTAAAAAAAACTAAAAAAGGTAAAAAACTAAAAAAAACTAAAAACTAAAAAAGAAAAAAACTAAAAAAAAGGAAAAACTGAAAATAAAAGAGAAAAAGAAAACTAAAAAAATATGAATAAATATATATAAAAATAAGTTGTTTGTGGGTTATGTCTGTCTGTCTGTCTGTCGAGTGACGTCGTGTTTGTCCGCATATGACGTCTGAATTATTTCACACTAATACAAAAGAAGAAAAAAAACTAAAAAAGGTAAAAACTAAAAAAACTAAAAAGAAAAAAAACTAAAAAAGCTAAAAAACTAAAAAGAACTAAAAAAAGGTAAAAAACTAAAAACTAAAAAAAAAAACTGAAAAAACTAAAAAAAGGCAAAAACTAAAAAAACTAAAAACTAATAAAAAAACTAAAAAAGCTAAAAAACTAAAAAAACTAAAAAAACTATAAAAAGGTAAAAAACAAAAAAACTAAAAACTAAAAAAGAAAAAACTAAAAAAAAGGAAAAAACTGAAAAATAAGAGAAAAAGAATACTAAAAAATATTAATAAATATAAAAAATATAAATATAAATATAATATAAATTAGCAATCAACAAAGCACCGAGACACAAATGACGACCGGGACACAGGGAGTATAAATGACGACCAGGACATAA